>NW_010184809.1:6114-32074 GCF_000695765.1 Mesitornis unicolor | reverse complement strand
AGCAGGAATAATTTATTTTGGATGGCATTTAAGGGTGATATTCATAGAGATTTTCATCTGAAAATCTTTAACTCATAGAAGTACATTTTTATATAGCAATCATCTCTTTATTTTTATCAATCAATCTACAAGAATGTGTCTGCAAAAGCAACCTGATAACTGTCTGTGATAGCCTCCTTGGTACGGAGAACTATTTGCCCTCCAGCTTCTGATTTCTTACTGCTGCTTTCGCGGCTGCTGCTTCTACTTTGCTGCTGACTTCTGCATCTGTATTTTTTGCTGCCTCATCTCACAGTGCTCTCTGCAGGATCACCCATAGACTTTTTATAGCCGTATGTTGAATCCATTGGTAGGTGACATTGGGAAAATATGATGCAGAGCATTTTAGCACCTTTGCTGGGTTTGATTGTACCCTCAGGATAAGCACTGATTCTGTACTGTTGTTTATTTAGACTTGTAAGTAAGTAAACTCTGTATGCCCTTGTGTCTTACCACCCTTTTATTCTTCCCTCTCTTTCAATGTGCTGGATAATTACGTATGTTTACTTTTCTTTCCTGATCTTATTTTTAGAATTTGAAATTGTTGTTAATGAGTCAATTGACTGGACTTCGGGATTTTCATTTTGTTGAATCGTTGACTTTTCTTAACAAGGAAGAGAGAACTCTGCATCTTCCGACAGAATCTTTCCGTACAGTGCATTACATTGCGTTTTTCTCTGAAACTACAAATGCTAACTACGTTTATGACTGTTGTTTTGTATAACCACAATTCTTTCAAAACAGTGTTTGTTTAACTTTTATAGGCTGACAGAAGGTTAAAGTGAAGCCAGTAATGTAAATTGTATAATAGTTGTAATTATGTGAACACATTGATTTTGGTGTTATGGTTACGTGATGTGAAGTTACGCATGGGAGGCAGAGAGGTTTCCAGAGCCAGTTTGAACTCAGAGCTTTTTATATATTGTTGCAGTTTCTCAGTTTTTAAGAGAAGACTAGTTGAAACTTGCTCTGATGCAACTGTATACAGCACACTTAAGAGATTTTCTTTTTCCAGTACTGAAAGAATTCCTAATAATATGTAGAAAAATACATTGATTTACTGGAATTTACATACCAGATTGTGCCATTTTGAAGTTTGCACTAAGCAATGTCATGGAAATTACAGAATAAAGGCACTACTATACGGGAAACTTCATCATATTTAAACTGACATATGTGAGAGAAAGCTGCTGACTTTAAGACTGCATTTAGATGCAGTAAAATATCACTCTCACTCTTGAAATGATAGGAATTGTTTTTTAACTGAAGACTAATGAATGTATCTGGTTCAGTTAAAGGGGGTGATTCACCAATTAGCTATAGTATGACCAGAGCAGAAACCAGGCTTCTGAGGAGCTGCCACAGTTAAAGTTTACCTGAGATTGCCTCTTGTTTTCCTTTGATAGCAGCTGCCTCTGTTTGCTTCCAAGTGGCTTTCTCAGGTAGCAAGTTCATTCTAAATAGAAAAGAGGGAGTAATAAAGGGTATACCAGTATCTCTTATAATGTTTCATTGCCAACTCTATTGCACCTGACAAGATGAGATCGTGGGCATACTTGGAATATTTGCTCTGATACTGCTGTAGATTGTAATGCATGGTGTGAATACTCTCATAAGTGGATGTCGCTTCTGTTTTTACTCAAAATACCAACTTGTAGCAAAATAATTGTATGGTGCTTTTTAGTCTGGATCTTGAAGTTGTACACAAAGTAAGCACCCGGAGAATTTTTATGAATTGTCATGTAGCACAAGATACCCTTTGATTAATTTACATATTTATTTATTTATTCTGTTTTACTGCAGGCAGAGAATTCAGCGCTGGCTCTGGAAAATGAAAACCAGAGAGAACAGTATGAAAGATGTCTTGATGAGGTAAGGTAGATAAGAAGGTTGTTCTTACCTGGTACTGTAATTAAGTGAATAGAAACGAATCTCCCTCCCTTACAAGGTTGACATTGTTCTGCAATTGTCCAGTATTACCTCATTCTAATTAATTTCAAGAACATGTGTTTGGCAGTCGTAGATGTTGTTCTCCGTGACCTCTGTTGTAAATCCTGTTCTAACCACACCTCAACACCTAATTTGCCTATTAAGTGTTGTATACCTCTTCTTTTCTATGGACTGGAACACAGGTGGCAGTGGCTTCAAAAGTCCCCCAGCTTTCCTCTGTAATGTGTTCTGTAACCAGGGAATTCAGTCTCTTGGCTCTCCCTTGGGGTTACATACACAGCATTTTATGCTGGGTTTTTTCTAGCTGTTGGCTCACTTCTACACTGCTCAGCCTCTGATCAGATCTGCCAGTTACAGCTGCAATACAATTCACCCATTAGTTACTGTCTGAACAATCCAGCATTGCTTTACCATTCCAGCTTTCTCCATATATAAACTGATGATTACTTGTTCCTCCTGTTTGTCCTGAAATAAGGCTCTTTTGCCCATGCAAGAGCTTAAAATGGTTTTAAGACTTCCAGTATTTCAAAGAGTTGCTCAGTAGAAATAATTTACCCATTTCATAAGAAGAATGTGTAGTAGTATAAGTAGTTAGCATGCAAACAAAACAAAATAAAAACTATACCAGCTTCTCAGCTGTACCTTTGAAAACCATACAGAGCAGATGACAATTCATGTCTTCATACTGGCTTTTTAAATTTTTAATCATCATTTGCTGAAGTGTTACTGGCATGAGAAGCCTCCAGTTTAGTGCAGATTTTCATCAGCAAATATGCATTTTTGCCAGTATAGCACATTTTTATCAGGAAACTAGAGTAAAAAATGTGCAGATGCACTTTCCCATTAGCTTATGCTCTGTCCTGTGGCACTGGGATAACAGCACAGCCTTGGTCTGCATTGACCTGAGTCAGTGTCCAGTGCACACTTCAATGTTATGTGGATATCTTGACGATAAGGGTGAAATTACCATATAATTACTAACTTTAGTTTAAATTACAGAGTTTAACTTAAAAATACGTAGTTATTGTCTAGGACAAAATCTGCCTGTATAATTAATTTTGGAAATGAGTAAAGCACCATAACTGTCCATTCCAGCAGAACACTCCATACAGAGTATAAGGACAGAAGATATGTTTTCATCATGTTTGCAGTAGCATGATGGATTTCTGATCCAGGGTTGTGGTTTTTTCACGCTATTGCAGTTTGAGGAGTGAGTAATTATATCAAAGTATGCTCTGAATTTTATCATCTTCAATATTACATTGGCTGTTTTCAGTTCTTCGATATTATCACAGCTGTATCCATTTTCTCCCACTGTGTCAACTTTTCCAGGAGAAAGTGCTTTTCATCACCTGTGGTTTTGTGCTTCACTGCTTTATTTTTTTTTAGCTTATCTTCTTCCTCTTTTTGTCTTCTCTTTTGTTTGCAGTGACCTCTCTTGTCCTTCCCCATGGCTTGGTATCACTTTTTTCTTTCCTTTCAGCCCCCCAGTGGTGCTGTAACCAACATTGTTTTAGCTGAAACAAATTTGGACCTAATCCTTCTGATCACTGAGGTGAAGAAGTTGTTGCCAGTGACTCAGGCAACAAAATCATATTTAATAATTGCAATTTATAATAGTTCTTTTCATTCTTATAATGTCCCTCATTTAATATTGTATGAATCCTTGCAACTGTGACTTGCATGCTCTGTAATCATTTTCATGGTAAAATTCAAGGAAACTCAAATGTTCATAGAGATGAAATCTGAAAATAATATGGGTCAAGCTGAAGTCAGTCCTTTATGAATTCTAATAAATATTCACTGATTTTAAAAGTAATTGTTCATCTCTGAAGTGTACACATAAACAACTTCAGAACAGTATTTGGAAGGAGATGTCATTGAAATGTTCCAGTACTTGATAAATAAGAGCTCATTTAATTTCAGAAATATTCCATAAATGTATGTTTTGATTTAAACCCACCGGGTAACTGAGCACCAGGTGGCCACTTCCTCACTGTTCCACCCCAGTGGGATGGGGAGGAGAAAATATAACAAAGGGCTCGTGGCTTGAGACAAGGACAGGGTGGAATCACTCACCAGTTATTGTCATGGCAAAAACCAGCTCAACTCGGGGAAAACAAAACAATTTAATTTGATACCAGTTAAATCAGTGCAGATTAATGAGAAATACAACCAGATCTTATAGCCAACACCTTTCTCCCACCTCGCCCTTCTACCCAGGATCAGCTTTGCTGCTGATTTCTCTACCTCTTCCCCTAGTGGTGCAGGATAACAGGAAACAGGGGCTGTGGTCAGTTCACCACATGCCGCTCTTTCCTCCTCATGCTCTTCCTCTGCTCCAGCGTGGTGTCCCTTCCACAGGAGACAATTCTTCACAAACTTCTCCAATGTGAGTCCTTCCCAGGGGTTGCAGTTTCCTCACAAACTGCTCCAGTGTGGCTCCGTTTCACAGGGTGCAGCCCTTCCCACAGAGTGCTCCTGTGCAGACTTCCCATGGAGTCATAACTTTCTTTGGGCACAGCCCCTGCTCTGATGAGGGCCTCTGTGAGCTGCAGGTGGATCTCTGCTCCACCATGGAATCTCCACGGACTGTGGGTGGGTTAACCTGCTGCCTCAACACAGACACCTCCTCATTCTCCTTTCTTTCCCTGACCTTGGTGTTTGCATAGTTGTTTCTCTCACATCTCATTTCCCTTTCTGCTGCAGGTTTTCTTGTGCTGGTTCCTGGAGAGCTCCTGGCTCTTGACCTGGGGCTGCAGCAGGACTTGGGCAGGGCTGGGGCTGGACCAGGCTGGGGCTGAGGCTGTCTGTGACAAGGCCGCATTGCTCAGGGATGGGGCCATGCCATGCAGTGCACCCATCTTAAATATATCATTTGCAGAGGTGCTGAGAATTGTTCCCGGAGGCAGGTCCAAATTAGAGCCAGGGAAGCTTCTAGCAGCTTCTTATAGGAACCATCCCTGAGCCCCTCCCCTGGTACCAAAACACCACCACACAAACCCATTACAACGTATCTTTCTATCTCTGAAAAATGTAATGCAAAACCCAGGATTGTCTTCTTGTATCTTTGGGGTTTGAGGTTAAGAGGTTTAATCCTGGTTTCCTATCCTAGAATTCAGCTGTCAGTTTACTGGTGGGGGTAATGTCATGTTTATTCACATCACTGTGCCAGCTGAGATTTCTGTCAAGCTTCACCATAGTTACATGCAGGAAATTGTGCAGTTTAGGGTAGATGATATTTTTGCTGATGTTTTAAGAATTCACTAATCAAAAATACAAAGTTAGCTTAAAAAGGCATTCTGTTTTTAAGAATTGAATAAAATATAAGACCTTTCATGTTAGTACACCTGAAATGTCTTTGTGCTTATGAAACCATACGTTAAAGACAGCTGTTTAAAATCTCAGTACTTATAAAAGATATAAATAGATTTTACACTTGTCTCTGATTCATCCTTTTATACCTTTTCTATTAAGACCACTTTATAACATGTATATGTAAACATAATTGTGTAAGGAAAAAGTGAATTGGGATCTTTTATCTCTTTTATTGCAATCCACAAAAGGAAACCTCACCTAAAGTTCTTGGCTATTAAGCTCAAAGGAAAGGCAGGCAGCGTGAAGGCAAGCAATGTCATCTACTACATAATAGCAGAATAAGGAACCGGCCATCTCTATTCTATTCCTTGTTTCGCCTTGATTAACTGCATGAATCACGGGTCAAGTCACTTTACAGCCTGCTTTTTACTGGGATGAAGCTGCAGTTCTGCCTCATATCAGTGAGAATTTCACATATTCTGTATCTCAGAATTCAGTCCTTCTGCCTTCAGTGGTCTCAGTTTCCTCAGGTTTTGGTAGTTGTGACATTCAGTTTTGTGGAGCTGGGTTATGTTGTTCATACTAACGGTGTCTCTTGATACCTGTAAGTAAAAATGAAGTTTCCATCTGGACACTAGCACTGCTGTAGGAGTGGAATGGCAATCTCATGTGAAATGCAAAAGTTTGGATATGAATCTACTTATTGACTGCTAAATAATTTTAGTAACTGCAGAACATTTCACTGAAGGCTTCCCACCTCTGTTCCCGCTGAAAACCAAGAATACAGACCCGCTGAAAATCTTTGCATGGTAATAGGAGCACAGTTTGCTAAGTTGCTAGATACTAGAATAAAATAGCCTCATTTTGTAAAGAAACTAGTTACATACCTCTCTTATTGAGATCTATGGGGGCTATGGATCACTGGCAGGTACTTTCATTTAGATACCTCGCTTCATACATTCAAAGTTGGAAAATTTGTCACATATGCATCAGTAAGTTCAGTTTTTTCCCATTTGGAAGATTATGCCATTTACACTCCTCTGTGCAATATATAAAGCTATAGGAGTAATTTTGTAGGCTATTCCGTTGTGAGTGACTTGTACACACTTCAAAGAACCTTTTAGTTCTTCCTTGGTAAAGTAACTCCATGTCAGAAAGTAAAGAAATAATGCATTTGATATAGTTTGTTCAATTTTCAGGTAGAGCAAACAGACGTTAAAAGTACATGCCAGAAGGAATGCTGTCGGATGTGGATCCTGAAAGCCTATAGGGCAAGGCACATGGTTTTTCAAAGCTATAACGTATTTACTTCTGTTGGTTATTACTGTTCTAATATTAGTCTGTGTCTTCTGTTAAATCATGTATAGAGCTATTTTATGGGGCCGTTGTTCCACGGGCTGCCTTAAGTTAGGGACCAGTTTGGAGAAAAAAGTTGATACCAGGCAATTTTATGAGAATATGAATCAAATGTAACTTTTGGATCTAACAGAACTGAATTATTTGCAGAAATGAACTAGCTTCAACTTTTTCCTCACAACTCAGTTCACATCAGTGATGCAGGTTTTTTCCTTAAATTTGCCAAGAGTAGGAAGAATCAGTGCAGATTTAGTGATAACTGCATATGCTTTACTGTAATTTTTGAAAGCCAAAACCAAACTGAAAACCGTAACTACTGTCTCTTTTTGCAGAAAGATCTCTAGTTGTTCTGCCTAAATGCAAGAACAAAAATGTAGGCAAAAACATTGTCATAACGTATGCATATATAATTTTAAATTAGGTTAGAAACGTAACTTACAAATTGGGCATCATCAACAGAAGATCTTATCTCGTCCCTCTCTCTGATCCTCCTTCTTCCCCTTCCCTGCCCCTATGCCTGCTGGTAAATATAAATTAGAAGGAATGTATAAAGTAAATAACTTCAAAAATTCCCTGTTGAATTTATAGCTCTACTAATCAATGGTGTGTAATCTCATTCAAGTCAATGATACTATGTGGCATGAATGCCTTCTAACCACATTCTGATGACACTAGGTACTTTAATTTTCTGTGACACTTTATGGTTTCTGCTTGTCATGATAGATGTACTATTTTGTCAATATTGAATCAAGAAACAATTAAACTTCATGAAATCATTCAGGACTCCATCCTCAGCTGGTAAAAATCAGCTCTAGTGAGTGCGGTCAATCCATGCTGATGCACACCAGCTGCATATAGAATGGTGAAATTTTAATCTACTCCAAAGAAGAGATGACAGAAGCAAACCAAATGCCCATCGTGTCATACTGCAGTTGATACAGTACACATTTGTATAATGAGGACTAGCACAGAAATAGTTAACTTGCATTTCATATATTCTTACTAGTAGTATCTGATGAAAATACTAGTAAATAATGAAAATACTAGAATTGGTGGTGGGTATAGGTGGAAAGTGGAGTGTAAAGCTGTCGTGGTTTAGGGCTGGGCCGGCCACTAAATCCAGGACAGACTCTCTCTATTAAACCCTCTCCCCTCCCCAGAAGGGAAGAGCAAAGAGAGTAAGGGAGACTTTATGGGTTGGAAAATAAACTAACAGATTTAATGAAACAATGATACTGATACTACAGGATAATATTGTAAATAGGAAAATAATGAAATATATACAGATATGTACAAATACATACAAAACCAATATAAAATCCTCCCCCCACTAGCAGGGTTCTGCTCAGGCCTCAGCCTTTGCAGGATCGAGAGGGACGGAAGGGTCCAAGCTGAAAGGGCTCCAAGATGGAAGAAGGGAACTGAGACCCTCGTGATCCCTTGGCTTTTATCCCGAGTATGACGTATGTGGGATGGAATGCCTCGTTGGTCAGTTTTGGGTCCACTTCCTCCCCCGTAGGCACAGACACGGCACCCATGGTGAGACAACTGACCCTGAGCATATCTTCTAGCAGCGCTGTCTGGGAAAACAATGCCTTTAGTTTCTGCAAGTTCAGCCACTTAAAAGAGACTGAGCCGAAAAGTAAAATCACTAAATAGAAAATTAGTTCTATTTAGCTCAAACCAGGACAAAAGCCACCAAAGAAAGTATTGTTTTGCATAAACACACATGATAACATACTTAAAATATTTTATTTGTTTATTTATTTCAGGTAGCTAATCAGGTCGTTCAGGCTCTACTTACTCAAAAGGTAAGTTATGGTTTGGATATTGTGGTATAACTTAAAGCCTGCACATGTTCGTTGCTCATTTGAGTGATACATTTTTTAAATGATGTTCACATGTTTAATTACCAACGCTGCCACATGGCAGGCCCAAAGTCAAGTTTTTTGTAATCCACGTGAGTAAAAATTCATGAGACTGTACATCTTTAAGGCTTGATCATTCGCTATGGCTTCTGTGAAGATCAGTTCTGCATCAAGCCGTGTCTGAAGTTTCTGTTCACACTCCAAATTGTCGGATATGAAGTGTGCTTGTTTCATATAGAAGCCAGTTGGAGGAGTAAAATTAAAAATTAGCTTGCTAAAATGAAGACGTGATCTGGAAAAAAAATTAATGGAATTCAACAGAGAGAAAAGCAAGTTAATACCTATAAGCAGATGTAAATATCTTCCCAGAGAGGGTCAGAAATAACTGGTAGGACAGTTCTACAAAAAAGTGGTCATTGAGTTGAACTTGATTCCATGATGTCATTTTGTTGGGGGGTGGACAAACAAAATATAAAGATCTATAATAATAAGCTATGAAACCTTCAGTATTCATGAAATGACCCTTTGTGAGATCTAGACCACTTGATGAATGTGGCATTACTAAATGCTTTGGATCATTTAGCTTTAAAAAGACGAGTCTGAAAGAGACATAAATACAGTCTTCTGGTGCAGTTAGTGCAAAGATTATAAACTGTTTTGTCTACATGGAATGACAGGACAAGAAATAATGTTCTTAAAATGCAGCAAGAAACACCACGTTCAGATAATCAAAAACCTCTGCCACACGCCCAAAAGCTTTCTAGATGCAAATACAGTGAAGTACTGGAATAGATTTTGAGGACTGGCTCCAAAGCCTCCATTACAGACATCAGTGAGGACAACAAAACATCACTGAGAATGACTCTCACTGAGGGGGCAAGCAGGGACCCAGGGTAACAGCAGGCAGGATGCTCAGCACCGCGGGTCAGGGTCAGGCTTAGAGGCAATGATCAGAGTCAATCTCGGTCCTGTGTTTGCTGGGCAAGTCCATGGGTAGGAGGCAGGTTTGAGTGGAGTGAGGCCAAGCCAGGGGGGCAGGACACAGCTCAGGATCAAGGAGGCAGGAGGCTGCGTGCAGGCAGCATGTGGTCTGTGTATCATGAGAGGACTGCAGTCTGCAGAGCTAGTGCTGTAACACCTTTTAGAAACATAACTTCTAAGCTGTTTTTTTTAAAAGAATCTGGCTTTCAATACAGCTTAAATGGAAATGGAGGCATTTTCTTATATTAATACACACAAGAACCTAATCCACATTTTGTAATATAAAACCATATGTGATTAAATATTTACCAGAGGGTTCATCTCAATATATTAATCTCTAGTTTGGGAATATTATGGTTGTTTCCCAAATGAAGAGAGGAGCTTCCTGAGTCCCTTTGCAAAGGCGTCATTTTGATGACTATGTACTTTCTCAGTAATGAATCCTCCCAAACCCATAGGAACCAAGGAGTTCATATAGATACAATAAAAACAGATTTGAATACATTTCATAAAGTGATTTACTTAGTATTGATGGGCTTTAACAGCTGCTTACCTATTACTGAGTAATATCAGTTAATTTAATATCCATAGAAAGAGGAAAGAGGGTACTCTTCTAAATGCTAATGAATATTAACTATTACAGTGCTCCTGACACCAGTCATACAAGGCCTTTTATAAGAAAAGACGGGAACACAATAGCATACAATAAGGAGGAAATTGGACTCTTCACACCAGTCCCAAATAGGTAGATACCGGGATCCAGATAGTAACTGGTAAACAGATAAATCTACCGTCGTGCAGCTAAGCAGTGAGACAGAGCCAGTCATGCCACAGTGAGATAACACACCTCTGGGGCACAGTGAGACATGAAGAAAAGCTGAGAGCTTTCAGAAAATGGAGAAGAGTGATTTTATACAGTAACGCACACTGTGTGGGCTTTGCTGTGAATCTGAAATTGTCCCTTAAGGACTAATTTTTGCTTAAATTAAGTACATGCTGTAATGTAACGGATAAAGCGCTGTATACTCGCCAGTATGTGGAAAGACTGTGATTCCACTGAGAGATGCTGATGACAAAAATTGAGTGAGCGAAGCTTGAGTGATTTATCAATGTCACTGAAACCTTGAAATGGAATTACAGTCTTAAATGTGCACTTTTCAAGTATATAATTTGTTACAATACATACAGAATTTCTCTAATACGAGAGGCTTTTTTTTACTGTGACTATGAAGAAACTATACTAAATTGAGATTTGTGCTGAATTAGCCATGCAGCACAATTTCACAATTCTATGTAGCAAAATTATATGGATTTTTTACCACTTACTAATGGAAAATTTTACCTATGGGAAATTCAAGAAGACAGAAAAACAACAAAATTATTGGAGACAAACCTGTATGTTCTGATACTTAGTGGAAGCATCCATTCTTTCTCCTCCCAGTCAATGACTTCTCCTATAACATGAGATAGTAGGAGTGCTGGGGACTGGATTTTTTTTTCCCCCATATGAGACCTGAATCAGCAGTTTGAAATTTGAGTTACACTGCTTAATGAAATTGTTTTGTGATCTGTGTATCTGCTCTTTGCACGTTACCGTCTGCCACAGGAGTGTATTCAGAATACTTTTCTGTTCTGAGGTCTGTATGAAAGTTATTTCTTCTTCTTTTTCATCAATTAAGTTAAAAAGAGGTGAATTAAGTGTTAAAACAGAAGAAGCATCTTTGGAGGAAGAGCAGCAGATTTCTGGAACCCCTAATGAGGGCATTAAATCTCATTGTGGAGAAGAGCGAGTCTCATACTGAAGAGCAAAAGTAGGAATAGAGAGATGCTCTGGTATTACTGTAGAGAGACCATAGGAATAGATATTTGGGAGATTACTATCTTCATAGATGGTCATTTTGCCCACGGGAGAGGAACTATATGTTTCAGACATTGGGTAGTTGTATTAATTGGTAATTTTAGGACTTCAACTTTCTAAACTCAGACTTTATTTTACAAGAATACTGCTACCTTAATGTACCTCATTTCTCCTCTGGGCTATGTGTGGTTTTACCATTGGCACAGTTTATAGCATCTGAGTGGGTAATCTACTATCTTATATTTCGCTTTTTTACAGAAAATCTAGTTTGAAAATGGGTTTAAAACTATAAGATAGGAAGGTTTTAGTCTGCTCAAAGATGTTGCTGAGATTTAATTTTTTTTCTACATTGTTAGGTACTGTGGCTCATTTTTCCCTTTCAGTGCACTTACTAGTGTTGAAATGTTAAACACTGTTGTAACATCTAGGACACTGTTTTAAATTCTGATTATTTGTGAAAGGCAATAATGATGGGTCTTGATGCTTGCCGTTTCCTAATAGCGATTGCCTTGTGTAAGACCAGATGTAAGAGGTCTCACTGACAGAAATCAAAGCTTTAGGGCTTTACAGAACATCAAACTCAAAAATTTTGGGGGGTCATGTTGAAAAGCTCCAGCAATTTTACTTGAACAGCCACTTGACAGCTACCTACAACAAATATAAAGAAACTATCAAGAGTAAATAACTGCCTTCATTCAGTAGTATCATAAAATCTGATACATACGATATGCATAAAAAGATGTTTACCATTTTCTGTAAGTCTCAAGATGAGCTTATTTTATTCTGTGTTCACCTCTTATAACCTCAGTGCTGGTTGCAGTGGAGACTAGAGCAACTGTAGGCAAGAATTTAAGCTGCATCTGACCACAGTTCCCTCCTCTGAGTTGTTTTCTCGTAAGTCTAGGTCAACATGTTGATAATGGTATTGACAGGACAGCATATGGGGATCCAGAGGCCTGTTTCTCCACCTTCATATGGTGGAAAGTCACGTCATCTAGGCAATACCACAGGGCAGCATCTGTCCTAAATTTGAAGTGGTATGGTAAAGTATTTTGGAGATTTATTTTTCTTTTAATAAAGCTAGATATGGCTAAAGCTTATTATTTCATATATAATTTTATTAGCAGACTGTCCTTCCTGATTTATGAATCTCTCTCACCTCAAAATGAACAACTGCACAAATTATGCTGAAAGATGTCAGATTCTGCTCTCTCTACGAAATCCTCTTACTGATAGAATCCTGTATTCCTTCAAGTGGCCAGGAAAAGCATTGAAGACAGACAGACAGATAGATAGAGAGATAGATAGGATAGACAGAGAGATAGATAGGATAGATAGATGGATAGATAGATCTATATTAGCTGTATCTGAAAGCCATTAATGGCTTGTTCACGATGAACCTGACACAGCCTTGACTCAGAGACCTCCAACTTTGTTTTGACAGTAATGTCCTGTGTCCTAATACTCCACCTCTGCTTGTAATAGCCTGTTTTAAGGGGTTTTGGTACCTCATGTTGGAAATGTCATGCAGGACCATATTACCACTCACGCCTGGTGTACCAGCATCTTACTATGGCCTAGCCAGCGCTGAAGGGGCAGGTTACGGTGGGGAAGATACAGACCATCCACGAAGTGCCAGCCAGCAATGCTGACTTGGTTATTTCAGATAAAGCAAGGAAGAGATCAGACTTCAGAAGAGTACCTTGAAGGCACAGTACCACTTTGAACTTCTTGCTGGTTTGGTATAGCCAATACTTTTTCCTTAGCTTATGCTTGTTGCAATATTCATATCTTAATTGATGCTTTCTGCTTTTTGTGTCAGCTGCAAAATGAAACTCTTTGCTAGCAAAGTCACTTTTTATACTAACAAAACTTCAAAAGAACGTGTCAGGTAACTACTGTTTCTCATTACAAGACTTTTTTTTAATGTTATCCTGTGATGATCAAACAACCAGAGAAAATGAAGTAGCACATTTTCCTGTAGTATTTTAAAAGTAGTATATGTATTTCTTCTGAGTATCTGACATTACTTAGTGATTTTAAGTGCTTCTGTTAGCTGCTTTCTAATCTTCCTATTTTCCCTTGTGCTGCAGGATCTGAGGGAGGAATGTATAAAGCTGAAAACGAGAGTTTTTGATTTGGAACAACAGAATCGAACATTAAGTGTGCTTTTCCAGCAGAGAGTCAAACCAGCTTCTGACCTCCTTCTTCAGGTAGGAAACGGCCTTTACAGAAAGCAAGCTATGCAATTATAAAATGTTTTTCTTCTTTTTAAGATTATGTCAATCAGTAAGCAGGAAATGACAGTTGATAGATTTAATATATTATAAGAATATCTATTATCTATAATCTGATACAATTGAAACTGAACATATATGCCAATGAGCTATGACTACATATTATGTGCAAATGTGGAGAAAGGAGCACACCTGCAGAGTAACTTACTTTTTAAGGTGCTTTTCACTATGATAAATGGAATTATATAGGTTCATTATCCCTCTGCAAGGGAAAAGCTTGGATTCCTTAACATTCTGCTTGATGGTGAACAGTGTAATTTCCTGTGAGAAGACAGCCCATTTATTTAACTTTTGCCACATGTGTTACAAGAACTTAAGTACATCTTCACAGGCTGAGTGATTTTTTTTCCTCTGTGTTTTATGGGAGGATATAGCTGAGAAACCAATTGAGCCATCTCCCACTCCTTTGCCGTTCTGGAATAATAAGAGATGTTTCAGTATCCCTTTTCATTTGGCAAAGTCCATTATTGTGAATGAATCCATCGCTTTGCCATCCTTTTATAGAATTGCTTTGCAGGAGTTCCAACAAATCTGACCACGAGCTAAGAGAACAATAAGTGAGGACTAATTAAAACTTTGCAGGTTTCTAATAAATGGGCAAATTCTGGTTTTAGCAATATAAGTTGTTACTTGAAAACATCATTCATTTTGGAGCAGAAATTTGGGTCAAGTCAGGTAGATAAGCGATATTAAATGAATATCTTATTTAAATCCTCTGTTGCTGTGCATCTGTATCTCTACATAAAATCTGGCCCTTAAAAACCCTTTTGTGCTAAAATTTGGCACTGTTGCTCAACAGCTGAGGGCTACTAACTCTCATCAGCTTGGGCTGTTTATTGAGGAAAGATGGTCTGCTCACCAGCTGGTGCTTAAAGGCAAGGGAATCTCCACAGTGAGGGCAAAGAGCTACATAGCTACACTTTCAAACTGTAAAGCACAGGCAGGGTGATGCCAGGTCACCATCACAGAGATCTGGGTCCTTGGGATATCCTCAGGTTCTTGTCCTATCTCTTGATTTTGTGTTGATTTAGGTTTTGCTAGGTCAGGACTTTCTTCTGATTTCTTCTCCTTTGCCCCCTGCTTTCTTTCCTGTTTGTTCATCCCTCATAGACTCCCCTGTAGGACTGATTTCTCTGCGCACTCAGAGCTGCTGACACATCTACACAGCATAGACCTTTATTGTTCACATCTTCTGCTCCTGACAGTCACATCACCTGCTCCTTCCTGGTTTGTTTTTCCTTCTTTCTCACTTTCTCTCTTTCTGCTTCCAAAGTGTCTGACTCTGGTCTATGTTGGTGCCAGGTTGAATTGCACGGAAGTCACACATTGCACATTCTTTATTACAGATATGGCTTTTCTTCCCAATTCCTTGTGTGGCAACTATAAAGACAGGCTATTCTGGGAATGTTATAGAAGAGTTAGATAGCATCTGAAAAGTGGGATCAATGCCTTGACTTGAGTTCCTTTAAACTGGATTGTGTCACTGCTGTGAAAGAAGTTGAAAGAGATGAACCTGCATCAAGTGGAAGAAAGAACCAAATGATCTGGCAGGCTTTCCTGAGGGATTCAAACTATTTTACATCATTGTTCCTGCACAGTTTGGCAGGAACTAATGTGTATAGATTTTTTTCCCCCTTTTCACTTGCTTTGTCTTTATTGGCTGAGCAAGAAAGAGAATTAAGATCATTTGCAAAGTTCTGGTCTCCCAGACAGCAGCAAAATTTACTGTTATGTTCCTGCTCTTGCTATCAACAGATTTTAACCCCCACAGGGAAAGAAAGCAGAGAACAAGTTGCAGTGTGCATCAGAAAATGAAGAATTTCTGTTGAAACACTTCATACATCATTTTTTACCAAAAAAAACCCCAGTAAATTTGTGGCTTTCCAGAAATTTATTTATTCTCTAGCTGTACCCTAGACTTGAATAAATGGTGTATAGTCTGTGATATTGCAGTCTGAGATGTGAAATCTGAAGAAGAGTGTTTTCTTAGAACTGAAATTAAGCAAATATTGTCATCTGCCTGCATGGAATTGAAGCACAGTTTGGATTATGTCTTCTTGGAAGTGCATACGACCCAGATTTAGAGCAGTAGCTAAATATTTGTTTAAATCTGTCACTCTACAGAAGAGTCCTAAATATGTGGTTAAGGACATTCCTGTTAAATCATGACCCTAATCAAAGTGAATGGGCAAATACTGCTAACAGGGGTGGGGGGACACACACGTGGTATTAATGTCTCAACTTTCTTTACATGCTGATCTCCTCCTAGGAGTATTCACACTCAGTACAATTAAAAATCTTGAAGAATGCCACAGAAGAGGGTTTAAGCTAGAAATAAATAGTATTAGTTACTTGTTCTGCATATCAGCTTCTCTGATTTGATTGTATATTACCATCAAATTGTTCTGTAACTGACATTAGAAGACTCTTGTCTTAAAGAATAAGCTTACTTTAAAGCCATTCTTGACATCTTAGATTTAAACAGAAACATAGATTTCTTGAAAAAAAAATTGCCCTAGTATATTTGATTCTAAGCAAATAGTACGTGATTCGGATGTCGTCTTTGTAGAAATCAAATCATTCACAGTTTTTGCAAGGAAAAGATTGGTGCCGGTGTTCTGAATTTGACTGCAGAATAATGGCCCATATACCATAACAATTTCACTGTGTTGTTTTTCCTTGTGCTTCTTACATGGATCAAAAGAAAACCTGATAGCTACCAATTTAAAAAAAAAATGTAGTAAGGTTTTCATGACTGCTTCAGGAATCCTTTGCTGTAAAAATGTTATTAAAAGTATTACACCTGCATGCATTTACAAGAAGTGTAAGTACTCGTGAAATTGAAGGGTCTAGTAGTATTTTAAAAGAAATATGTGTGTTTTCTTGAGGCATGTGATTATGTATATTGCCATATATAAGTTCTTTGCTACTAGAAATTTTGGTGTGCTTACTGCTTGTAGAGGGAGTGATGCTGAGGATGTCTCTCCTGTCATGAAAAGATCAAGTAATGCTGATGCAAAATGTGAGAAGGAAAAGGAGATAACTCTGACTTTTTTTTTATCACTTCTTTCATATTGTAGATGTTTTTAAGAAATATCCTATCTTTCCGGAATATTCTTTCTAGCTGAAGGGTGTGATTTACAGAGCCGATATTAGGGTAGATAAATAAAGAGCAGCCTGATCACCTTGTTTTGAAAATTTTATCTTATTCAGCCAAACTCTGTCATTAAAATGAAGAAGCCCTGGAAAAGTGCTCCTGCCTCAGCACCATCTGACGAAGAGCAATAGCTTTAGTTAAAAACCACCGCAGAGGAAGAACTTCTGCCCAAGCAGCCTTAATTTTCCTCAGTTAATGTGGTTGCTAAAAAGAGATTGAATTCTGCCTGTCATAGCAAGAGAGGTTTGGGGAAAGAAAAGCAGGAACTCCTTGTAGTGACCATCTTGTATTTCAGCTGGAGGAAATAGTTGGGAATAAGAGACTCAAGGTTTAAAATTGAGTAGAGAGAAACTGGTTGGAAGTGAAGAGGGAAACTTGTGGAGGTGATACACAGAAGGCTGCTGAAGGGATAAGAGAAATCCAAAGAGATGATGCAAGAATAGGAATAAGAAGACTTAGATGAAACTTAACACTTCTGCTTTGCCCATGGCCATGTGTAACATCTATGAGAGATTTTTAAATGTAAATGTCAATATCACTTCATTTCTGTCTTCGCCTTATTTTTTCTAAATGATGTAGTTGTCTTCAGACAGATCTTTTTACAGATCTTTTAGTTCTGGTTAGCCCTCTTTTTCCACTCTGACCTGAAAATACAAGTAATGTCATTGAACTTGATTCTGATATTACATATCCACCTTTTATGAGAAAGTTGACTTGTATGAATTTACTGAGGATAACAGGGGTCAGGATTTACCTTCTGATAGATATCGCAGTAAATTGTTTGTATTATGTATCTCTGTTTACATAAATTCAGCGTGTTCATTAGCTGAATTCTTCCCATGGATGAAGACTTGCTTTTACTTTTCACCCAGAAGTTTGCTGTCACTATTCCTTTTCATAAAGCATTCAGGGAACCTTCAGTGAAATGTGTTAAAAAGTGACAAGAGGCAACATTTATTCAGTTGTTTTACTTGATTAAATAAGTAATAAAATTTTCATAGTTGGGAAAGTATAAAGTAATATTTCTAATAATAAGATTTACAGTATCTCTGATCCTAAACTATATTTTCATTGCCATTTTATTTCCATCATAAAAACTCTACTTTATCAACTCGAGAACAAAGCAGGGAGGACTCTCGAAGCATTTATTTCTTCCTTGTGTTTCTCTGGCTAGGTTAGTTTCATTTATTACTCATGGACCATCCACACTGTTTAATTTTATGTCTAGAATTTTCTATAGAATGTTACAGCACAGTTTGCTAAATTCTCAGAAGGTCAATTCAAATAATAACCACTCTGTTGTAACTGCATTGATACTAGCTCTTTTAATAACCTGACGACTATGCCCTGACATGTGAGATAGAGTGTAGCTGTACATACTTAGATGAAAACAGTTGTGCAACTTAGCAGGAAGGGGTAAATTGCACCAATGACATTAGTGTATATGAGAAGAAAAAGAGGACAATTAATTGCCCTAACACCTGACAAAAGCAGATGGGATATCTGGCCTCAGACTCTGACCTCTGGTTCAGACGTCGTTAGGCATCATGATTTCTGAATGCAGAAGGTTAAAAGTGAAGTTGCATTGCTTTACAGCAATCAAATATGCAAAACATTTAAGTATTTCAGAAATCAGGTATATGAGGGTTTGAAATTAAAGCTAAAGATAATCACACACTGTTTAGAAAACAGTTTGTCAGCAGTCCAAAATAGATTGAAATAACTGGATCATTATGTGCTGAGCAGCAGTATAATTCCCATCTGACAGAAGCCAGCTACTAGTCCTGTCTGGTGCCTCCAGGCTCTGCAGAGCAGGCAAACTTGAGACCAAGATCAGCAAATTGAATTCGAAGTTCTGAAACTCCTGCAGTTGACCTACCTGTTTTCTTACTTCACCTGTGTTCCTGTGTATCCATCAGATTGTCAGGGTACTCTTACCTGCAAATCTTCCGAAAAGTCTCAGCTCCAGAATAAACTCTCCTATTCTTCTCAGTAAACATATAAATATAAGTCAAGTGTCACAGTACCTGTAGTGACATTTACTTACTCAGGAATCAGGACTGGTGGCTTGAAGAAGTTAATTTCAGATCTGCTAATTGTTTCAGCAGTAGTCGAAAACTGCTTAAAAGTTACCACAATCTCAAGGACTGTATCAATACATAAACAGGTAATGACATAAATTTACAGCATGTTTGAGATATATTAAGTTTAAACTAGTACATTAACCTTTATCCATGAATTGCATTGTCAGTGGAGCACCTACTAAAAAGCGAGGTGGTGATTTTTGCATCATTGGCAGTTCTCAAAAGATTTCAAGCCATAGTCCTGCTGGAGTGCTGTCTCCAGATCAAGGCTACCAAGGATGCACAACTACTGTCACAAAGATCCTGTCCCAAGAAAGAGGATCCAGTCATGTAGCAGTAGGAAATGACAAGAATGCTTCTCAGTATCAGGAATCAAGATAGCGATCTGGTAAGGAGCACTCAAAGATATTTTAGACTTTCAAGAACAAATTAAAGGAACATTTCTTCATGTGAAGTTGCTGATGGCATTATTTGCAGTCTTGCATTATCTCAGTAGACTGGTATCTACTTTCTATTCCCGTCATGTGCTCGCTCACCAATAATATCTGAGAAGACCAAAATACAAAGCTTTGAATCACTGTATTTCATCTCAGCTTAAATCATCAACATGTAATAATACATTATACACTGTATTTCTTTCTTACCCTGCTTGCAGCTCCAAATATATGCTGAAGAAATATTACAGAAATAGTATTCTTGAGAGCCTACTGGTTAGATGAATGGGTGATTCAAGGCCAGTGATGAGAGAAGGAAAGGAAATATCCCTCTCCAAATAAACTCCATCTAACCTACCTAAGCTAAGTTGTATGACTTTTAGTTTTGAATGAACAGCAGCAGCCTAATACCTGAAAGAATTAGGCTGGATATCTGATATCCAGCCAGCTCTGGAAGGAGGCTTTGAGATAAGCAGATTTTTGGGCGAGCACTGAGAATCACTGAATGTCATCTGCAGCACTAGCTCTCTGCAGGCTCTCCACACATCTCTAGTCACAGGGACTTATGCTTCTAAGTATGTAAATCACAGCTGTGCAGTGTAGATGTCCAGGAAGATTTGTGGGATCCCTTCAGTACAATGGCTGAGGTGGCTTTTTACAGGCTGGCAGAACACCAGTCTGTAACATAGGGGAATCCTGACGTGCTCTTTTCTGACTAGGGAAGCTATATAATTCTTAAAATAAATCATGGAATCATAGAAAGGTTGGGGTTGGAAGGGACCTTAAAGCTCATCCAGTCCAACCCCTGCCATGGGCAGGGACACCTCCACCAGCCCAGGCTGCTCAAAGTCTCGTCCACCCTGACCTTGAACACTGCCAGGGAGGGGGCATCCACAGCTTCCCTGGGCAACCTGGGCCAGTGTCTCACCACCCTTGTAGGGCAGAATTTCTTCCTAATATCTAGTCTAAATCTATCCCTTTACAGTTTAAAGCCATTACTGCTTGTTCTATCACTACCTGCCCTTGTAAAAAGTCCCTCCTAGCTTTCTTGTAGGCCAGGAAAAAACAAATTGCCAAAATGCTTTGATGGATCTAAATCTAATTCAGGCTGATAAAGAAATTTCACCAAACTTTGTATTACAGACTGTGGGATGTTGAATGAGAGGAGACGCAGGGCGTTATCCCTCACAGCATTTAAAACTAAAGCAAACAAAGCACAGCTGTAGGTTCAGTGGAGAACAGTGTAATATTATGAGGGCGTTAAATCAACTGACCTGATAGGTCTGCTCCATCTGTAATTTGTGTTTTGGTGATCTCCCTTCTTGTCAGACTGTTGTCGCTTCCTTCAGTACTGCAATTCTTTCCAATTTGTCCTCAAACAAAGAGAAAATACTAAGCTCACTAGGCATGTAGTTCTGATTAGGATGTTAATGATTTTAAAAGAGAATTACCCCTGACTGCTAGAATTTCATATGTCCAGGTAGTTTAATTAGCCTTGACAGGTTCTGAAGAAAAGCACTAAAAGGCTTTCCATATCTACACAAACATGATGCTTCATGATACAATTTTAAATTTATCATTTTCTGATACCAGGTATAAAAATGAGCATCTTCCATCATCCTAATGACAATAATTTGCTAGAGAGATATCAAAACCAGTAAATCAAACAAGCAAATAGTCTTTAGAAAAGATACAAGTGATATTTGGTGAAGTATTTATGAATGATTTTGTCTGAGGAGAACAATATTTTTTAAGTTTTGAAGAAACAGATAGGCATTGTTCTTAGGAGCAAAGACATTTTTTGAGTAAGCACGTCATGAAAACCATGGGGCTGTACTGATATGATAAGCCTCAACAACAAAAGTAAGATTTTATTACGTATTTTTGTAGACAAAGAAAAATATGCAATTGACTCTGGGTGAACCATAGATTTCTCTTTATTCTATGCATGAAATTATTTATTTTTATTATCAGTGATACAGTGCAAGAATGTTTTTCACAGTTTTTCCTATTATTATGTACGTTCAATATGGGAATAAATCTTAGAAAAAAGGAAGGCGTTTCACAATATGAAATAGTATTGCTGTATTCCTTTCCAGACTTGCACTGTGCTTCAGACTTCTAATGCGTATTAAAGAAGATGTGGCTTTTTATTCAATGTGGTTATAGTTAACCTAGGGCAATGTTTAACCTGCTGGATGCTATTTCAGCCTTCTCTGTTTGCTGAATGTATTAGAAAGATGCGTTAGCAACTTCTCCTGTAAGTCTCTGCATAAATGGTCAAAGTGTAAGTGTAGAGGCTGGCTAGAGGCAGCCTTTATTCTAGATTGTGCATTTTGTGCATTTTAACGGTGAGTTACTTGTTTATGTTTTGTATGACCAACAGGTTCATTTGTTTGTTGGATGTTTCTGGTTTTGATGAAGTTTATATATTTATTTTTATATATTTGGTACATTAGTCAAGTCTCATTCATTGAGGTTTCCTTTCTAAATGGAAAAATCTCATTGGCATTCTGATAGCAAAACTTGGCATGGTTTTGTTCTAATGATATCGCAGTGTGTGATGTGGTAAGTGCAAGCCGCGTGTTACATATAAAAGTGTAAGTTCTTGTCATCAGGTCAGCTTTTAAAGCCTCCCCATTTTGGATTTCACAGTGGAATAAAATAGTAGCCACTGTGAGCCCTGCTTAAATACGATATGAGCGAACAACAGGTGTGCCAGATAATTGTTTTCTCATCATGGTGCATATTTCACACTCCATAACTCCCAAATGAAATACCAAAAGAATGCATAAAATTAAATGAATGAAAGATTTAGAGGGGTGCTTCTTGTTCTGGTAAAGTGGGGATCTATTGAAATTCTCAAGCAGCATAGAAATATAACCATTATCATTACACATGTATTATTGTCTTCTTATTCCACTAATGAAGCTAAGTATGCCGTTCATTTTTGTTTTCTTAAGACTTTGAAACTTAAATGAAGGGTAACTATGCAAAAGTGTGTGTTTATGAAACATAACAATAGATAAATGATTAATTTCATCTGTTACTACACTCAATGCATACAAAACTTCATTTATATTTTACTTTATATCTGTGTTTTTATTACTGCTATTTAAATGTAGTTGCACTTTGCAGACATGAGGCAATATGGAATTATGGCTCTTTTACTTAAAAATAAGTGTGCCATAAGTACTCGGTAACATTTAATCTATTCAGATTATATCAGGTCAGTGTAATTTGCTAGTAATTTTAAATTATACATTCCATCAAATGAATCAAACTAACACTATGCTAAGTGGTTTACAGCACATGAGATTACTCAATAGGTATTTACTGCTGCCATCTGTTATGAAAAAATTAGTTTTCCTGTGATATACTCTGTATGTTTTGTACACTCCTATGGATACTGTGCATAGAAGAATGGAGTGGTAATTAGAAAAAAATGTTATTCATAATGAATCATAAAACACCTACTGCACCAACCCCATCTTTTAGTATTGAATTTTACTAATGCTCTCCTTTGTTTCCCAAATGACCTATCTTCTTTAATGATGATTTGGATACTGGTAAGATTCAAATCCTCATCCAAAGGCCATGACACTATTGACTAAATCTCTGTTGACTTCGCTGAGAATGTGAAATACTGTATTGCAAGATAAAATCAGCACGTAGCTGCTCAGTGAAACTGAAGAGTCCATTAGTGCCTTAACTCTTAAATTACCATCTGCGTATCTCTCTTGATAAGGACAAACTAAAAGGAAAAGTTGCCTTTGTCATTAAATCTTTAACAATGTGATATTGACAGACTTGAGTCTTTCTGTATTTTTAGCATTTGTAGATTGCATTCATGCTCCTTTCTTCCTCTGGATGTGAGCAAGCTGTGTTTCATTAGTCATTAACTGATGTCTGGGTGCAGGAAGAGGCAGTGATTTGTCTGTGTCCTGTGTGCATTACAAGGGCATCTTCCGCATTATGAATTAAACTCCATCTTACTGCATTAAAAGTATGGAAAGCAGACTGCAAAAGTAATGGCATCTTGAATTAATATCAGTGCTTTAAAAATCTCAGATATACACCCACTCTTCAGTTCATCTTTCTGGCATACAGTTTCAGAGATGAACTACTTCATTTTGCAGTGTTTTGATTCTATATTTTTATATTCCATTATATTTTAAAAGCAGAAATACTCCATCTGTTTTTCTGTAGTTTCCCATTACTTAGTCTTAACTCCATTTTTTTCTGTAAACAAACCTTATGCACTTTTCCTGCACAGTAGATGCAGGCACAGGTCTAGGCACAATTATTATGGATCATAGATACTGCAAGTGTGAACATGAATCAGAGATTAGCACTGTCTTTCAGAGGCTCACTTTATTCCACTAAATGGTCCTTGGAAAATCTTGACAATAATTAGAAATACGGGTACTCTCAGCTCATGAGGGAATACTTTACCAGTTCACAGGGGAATAACAAATGGAATTAACCTTTAATTTAGGTCTTTGGGTCCTTCATGCTTGTGGGACCAGACTTCCAGGTGTTCAGGCACTGTGCTGAGCTCTTCTAAAAATCTGGCTGCTTACTGGGTGTTGAACTGAGAGCTGACCCCTTTTGAAGTTCCTGTGTAATACCTCCTAAGCCCTGCTTTTATCTACCGTGAAAAAACGATCAATTTACAAGGGCACAGATTCCTAATCGGATGTTGGCACTGCTGCTTCTGAGCACAGATTGCTGCCGAAAGGGTCTACGGGTATGGGCTGTCCATGCGAGAGGTAAAGCTCACAGCTGCTTTGGGAGCAGGCTGAGGGCTGGCTGCAGGGGGGGAGCTGGGACGCTCTTCAATGCTGTCGTATGCCAGGGCCTAGCGCTGCCAAGGCTGATCCAGGTTCTAAATAGCGCTCAGAGGGCACTGTACCTTCCTTTGCGAGAGCACAGTTGGGCTCGGGAGCAATGACTGACATTTCTCCTTTTCCATTTCCTGGCTACAGCAATAAGATCAAGGTGCAGATGAACATGGGCATTGCAGGTCTGTATCTTCATATTGTCCATATGGTGCACCCTCCCTGTTGGTACCAGCGCTGGCTTTCCCACCTCACCAGTGTTTCAGCCTTACTGAGATTTCTCGGCTTGCACGGGCAGGCTGATGGTGAGATCCTTCTGCAGTTTCTCACCACTCCAGAGTAGGTCAATGGAATTACAGATGTCTGAAGCCAGGATTTGAGATGCTTATTCAGATCTTCAGGTCTTCAGAGTTGTATTCTGTCCTGCGCACAAGCCCTGTGATTTTTGTATATCAGAATAAATGTTGCAGAACTTGAACTGCCATTTGGATATCTCCTGATCAGAATTGAGACTTTCAAGAATGAAATACCACAACGCACGCACACTGTGACCTGCTAGAAGCTTTATTTCTGTAAAGCAGCAAAGGTCTAGGAGGTCTATGGGACAATTCTTGACCTTGCAGAAATTCTTCTAATCTCAGTACAAGAAGTGGAGCCAATAATTCTGACCAGCTGGGAATCTGCCCACTTATTCTTTCTAAACCATACCTCAAGTAAGTGCTTTGAGGAAAATGGATAGAATAAAGTACTTCTCTCCAGGTATTCAAGAAAAACTTCCTAAAAAGTCTCTCCTTACTTGTAATTATTCTGTCAGAGCCAAAAACAATGCATTCGAGTTGGTAAGAAAATGTGTATGTAGAAACCTTAAACTAATGATAAATCTTTCTTGCAGTCTTCCTCCTTTAAAACTCCTTTCAGTACATCTGACATTTCAACAATATTACACACCCAATAAAAGAGGGCGGAGGGATGGAGAAACCTTTTAAATGCATAACAGTGAGGCAAAGAAGATACGGCTTGTTCAACATTAACCTTGACAAATTTGGGCTCTTGTCATTTAAATGAATGAATCTTCCCAGTGTCTGGCTTGCTGGACCTTGGAAGCAGCACTGAGGAAGGATTGTAAAGATGGTGCTCTTCTCTCTTAAATTATTTTTCTGAGTAAATGAATGATTTCAGTGAAATCCAAACAAGGATGAATCAGCTCACTTGAACCACCTATCCACAGCCAGTGAACTTCCATGTGAAACAGTGCTTACCTCAGTTGCCGTGTATTGATCTAAAACATCTTCCACGAGCCTTCTCTCTCCCTTTCCTCCTACAGGCAAAAGGTTAGAGTTAGATAATAGTATTAATTTTCCAGACATCTGCACATGTTTTAATAGCCTTTAGAAGGTTTGAAATGGTTTCTGTTTGACCACCACAGGGCTAAAATGCCATTAAGACTTAGATTGTAGCAATACATAACAATCATAGCCCTGTAGTTCAACCTGGCAATAAAAAAGCTAATTTATTTTATCGGAGATTTAAATTAATGTGATGAACTCCTCTTTCAACAGGAGCTGTAACATCACTCTTACGAAAATACCATGGCCCTGCATATTTTCAAAGCCAGATTAAACACTTGCAACCACCCTTGTGTATGTAGTTTTTGTGCGTGCTTTTTGAGTGTTTGTGTGTGTTTGTGTGTTCACGTATTACTTCTTAGCATTCCTGAGACCATTTTGGTTTTTCTGTCATAGCTTCATTCTTAGCCTCATTTTTTTCTATCTTGTGA
>NW_010184809.1:0-6083 GCF_000695765.1 Mesitornis unicolor | reverse complement strand
CAGCAGGAAGAGTGTGATTAATAAATCCAGGGCAGTCTCCAGTGTTAGCCTTTTATTTTTAACCACCCTGAGAACTGGAATTTTTCTGTGGGCAGAAATTATGACTGGTTAGGTAAATTGAGTTTAAAATAGCTTTTAAAATAGACATACACAGTTAATAAGGATATTTTTGAAGATCTGTGAAAGAAATATCTAGAGCTCAGACAGTTTTCATTTCCAGCTATATGCTAGAGGAAATCTTCAGCTTATCCCATTATAAAGTGATAAAGAAGCATTTGATGGCAGCAGCTTCTGTGATAAAATGATCATGGCAGCACCGAGAACGAATCTAATAAGGGAATTGATCTGTAGATTCCAATTCTGTAAGAGCCAACATCGATCAACATAAATGTCAATAACAAGATCGTACTGAGGTCTGCCTAATTCCTTTAGATTATTTTGGGGCATAGTCAGAAAGTGAATGTGAAAATGAATTCTAAACTGTAGAAATCACAAAGACCAAAATTTTTTGTGTGCTACCGGGAATATCAGACTGTCAGAGTATCAGCAGGTTAGCAGTGTTTTGAAATTAGTGCACAGCATTTATTCAGATACTGATTGATAATGCTGGGTAAGTGATAATAAAGCATCAGTACTTTTCATCTGTGTTTTCATGTTAAAGCATTTCTTAAATACAGTGAAATAATTAAAAAAGAGCCCACCTTTTTACTGCTAGAGCACAGATACTCTGTGTACGGCATGCCATAAAAGATTAGTGGTATAGTTCTTCCTTGTCACAGGAGTTCAGTATAAAGTTGTTTCCTAGGCTGATTCTGGCCATGCTGAAGTGTTGAGGAAAACTGGGTTTTTTTGTGAGCAAGGGGACAAGAGCAGGTGTCAGGATCCTGCCTTTCACTCTGTGATGTTCCTGTGATTTCTAGCACCTGCGTGATGTTGGCACTCAATTAGCAAAGCGGCATTAACATATTAATTAGTATTAGATCAATAGAAAGGTATTTACAAAAAAGCTTTTACTGTTTTTTACCAAATTAATGAGAAACAAAATACAAATATGTACTTAGTGAGAGGCTCGGCTCTTCTACAACACCAATCTCAGAGAACTGCTGTTTTACCATACTCCAAGGAGTCTTCCATGAGCAAGCTCATTGTAGACATTTATTTCATTAATTATTTACATTCTGATGAGCTGATTACCAGGTCATTGATGTAAACTGTTGACTTTACAGTAATTACAAACCACAGGGAACTTTATACATGCATTTTCCGAAGAAATTAAATTAGCTCATTTTATTATTACTGCAGTATTTACAGGCTCCTCCTGTAGTGCTATTAAAATGAGAACTAACACTTTGGAGTCTCAGAGCTTGAAAACACTGATAGATTTATAAAATTAAAACTAGGATCAGAGAGGATTACTTTGGGTCTTTCAATGTAACTTTTATTTAAAGCAATTTAGAAAAATTAATAAAACTAAGGGATTTGGAACAGGAGTAATTTTAGGCTTACATTAATGTTGTCAACTCCCTGAAGAATGCAGAGAGATTATGCTATTTATGTTTATACATCAAATGTCTGCTTAATACTTCCAATTTATACCCTTGGATATAAGTTTGCAACCTTCTGAGTTACTTTGGAATCTTATCCACTGGTTTTTGCCATCTCTGGGTGGCTTGATAAGAATGGAGAGCAGCAAGCCTGGAAAATCTGAAGCAGATGCAAGTGAAACCTTTGTCTTATTTTTTTATGCCGGATTTGCCTTGTTACAGGGTTTTCTGATGTAGTTTTAGCACCCTAATCTTCCATACAAATGTTTGTAATATCATACCCTTGTAGTTTGTCTTGGATGTTGTCAGTTAATTCTCAGTAAACTCGCCTGGAGGATTTACCAGCAAAACTGACAAACCCCTTTTAATACTGGGTTTGAATTTAAAGTCTAGCATCTTCTGTTTCACCAGGCTTCTAGGTTTTTTAGCAATGTCGGTCTAGTAGGAGGGGAAAACAACAAAACCAAATGGAAAACATAATACTAAAACTTTTGTGGAAGTTTTTTTATTAGATTAGTGGAAAATTCAAATCCACTTGACTTGAAATTTCTGGAATAGCCGGAAACTTCTTTTTTAATACTAAGAACTGATTTAGCTTACTGAAATGCATTTTACAGTTAATCCTTTAATATTCATTTTATGTATAACTCTTCCCCCTGTTACCACTGAGCAATACTGCAAGTTTGTGATTGTTTGCTGTATTTTACACAGCTGTAGGTAAGACCAATAAATAACAGTTTCCAACTGCCTGCTCATACCAGTGCAAGAGTTTTCCTGGGGCTCACTTACTGTGTATTAACCCCCTCCTCCCACCAAAAAGAAATCCAGCCAGCTGTAGTGGTGAGTCTCCTGCAATGCAGCTGTTGAGAACCCTAGCAGCAACATATAGGGCAAACTATATTTAGTTAACCTGTCAGACAGCCCTAAAGAAAGGACATAATATTAAATATGAAAGATAATATATATGTTTATACTAAATACAGTGGGGTGTAAGACTTTTGAGCTGCTTTGCCTGTTCCAGACTGAGCTGTATAATGTTTCGTGTTGCACGCCTTTGCCAGATATCAGGTATCTCCATTAACAGCTCGGTCTGTTGGAAGTGGTGCCTGTAGCAACAGAAAAATGGAAAAATACCTTCGTGTGATGCATCAGTTTTACAGACAGAAGTTGTGTGTTCTTGCCTGCAGAGAGGTGTATCTATCAATAGCTTCTAGAGGTCTAAGAAGTCATGAGCATATAATTATTTGGGGTAAGGGAGGAGTAGTTTAAATGTCAAAGGCTGTTAGTTTCTCACTCCAGTTCTTGCCCCAATCCTGTACGTGGTTAAACATGACCCAACGGAAGGGGAAAGTTGTTACTTGAAAATTTGACTGCGTACTGCACTTTCTCTGAAATGTCTTCTGTTACCATCTCCTACTACCCATCTTGCAGAGCTTCCTTCACTTTCTCTAGGGGAAGTTCTGCAGCTGAAAAATAGGGCTGGAAGAGAGCTGTGGTGAGCCTGTTTTCTCCTGTGTTTCACTGATACTTTGGTGCCTATGGAAATGCACAGGTACAGATCGGTTGTACATGGTTGCTTTATGTACAGGTGGAAATATGGGTCTAAATATTTGTTGCAAAATAATGTCATGTAGTTAAACCTATGTGTTTTACCTGTAGACATGTAACAAATTTTATAAACAAAAGATACAAATCCAGAAGAATTGTTGAGCTGTCACGTTACTACCAGTGAAAGTGAACATGGACTCACAACACTAACCTAATGCTGACAGCAAGGAAAACTGGGATCTGAACCTAGTGTTTCTTCCTTTGAAAATGCTGATTTCCACCCCCCACCCAGGAATAACTGTTGTTTTCTTATTTCCTCATCCTTTAAAGCTTGGTCTCTTTTTAACTCAATTGTGAAAATCTAGAGAGACATACACCTATCTGGATGTTCCTGTGGAGCTTATAAGATAAGGCCATGTTTTATTCCCAGAACTGGCATCAAAAAAGTCACATTATTAACTGTTTACTTCTGGGCAGAAATACAAGAATATGATTGTGCATAGGGGACATTATTTCATGTAAAGGCACTGCTGAAAAGTGCTAAAAAGGACAGGAATGCTTCTTACAGACACACTCTATTCTGCAGCTGAACCACCATAATGCCAGATTTCATATTAGTCTAAAATATTCATAAGAAATAGCCACAGTCAGAAGTGACTTCACACTGTTAGGATAAATGATGATTGCAAAGCACATTATTGGAGTATTAGAAGGAAACAAGAATGGCTATTTCCACAGTGAAATGTCCTTGAAATTACCCTAAAGGATATAGGTATAAAAAGGAGTCCGGGATGGCATAAACCACGCACGAGAACGCTACTGGGACGCTGCCTTTCTTCACATGCAGGAAGCAGCTGGAAAGATGAAGGCAGGTTCCTACCCAAGCTGGTTAATAACTATTAGTAAGTGCTCAGTGTGACAATTGCTATTGCCATTAAAAACTGTGAAAATGGAAGGAATAATTTTCTTTTACCACAAAGTTAAACAGTGATGGCCATGAAGTTCTGTTTATAGGAAGTGAATAGCAGAAAAGTAGGACACAATTCTGAATTTTCTGTTAAATGTGTAACCTCCAAGAGCTGCAAAAAATATTATAATTTTATTTTCATAACATCAATTATATGCAATAAAACATCAGGCATTGCTGTATCTGCACAGTATATAATTTCCTATGTTAGTGATTATTAGAATTAAATAAAATGAAACATCATTTTGCGGCTGTCACTTTTGCTTCATATTCGGCTGTTTTCTGTTGACAACCACTTGTTCTGCTCTCTTCAGAAAGCTGAATATGTCAGAAGCATACATATTACAAACTCTTGGTTTTTCTAAAGGTAAAATCTGTTTCTGCTTTCAGAGGTTTTACTGATTTTTCTTATACTTAAGTTTCAGGATATTTGGTATATGAGAAGTTCACATTTTATACTTTGAATAGTACATATTCTTACTCTAGGTAACTTCTGATGGAATAGGTGACTGATTTCCAGCTGAACTTCCCCTCTGCAATGTATCTAAGGACTAAGAAAATCAGGCTTTAGTTTCATGACAGATTATATTTCTGCATAAACTGATACTATGTAAATTGCATACCTAATCTTTGTTTTCTTTCTTTCCTTGGCCTGCTATCTTCTATAGTGTAATGGAAATGTAGTGTGGAGTACTAAATCTGTAAGACCGTTGAAACTAAAACTCATCCTAGATGTGATTAATTCATGGCTGCACTGCGTCTGATGGGTGTAACAGGTAAAGATGAGCAAGGGGACAGGAAGAGTGGGACAGGTTACGATGATTGGGGAAAAAAGTCAGCTCTTTTCTTTCATGAGCCTCTGTCACAGCTATGAAGAGATCACCATATCGGCACTTGTGTTGCACCTTTTTTGCACATCTTGGTAGTGCTCATGAGGTTTAAGTCATTTAGTACAACAGGGGTAGAATTGGGGAGCTGGTGTTGCTACCTGTGGACTTGAGGGGAATCTTTGTGCAGAGAATTATTAAAAATGAGTGGTGTGAAGGCTGCAGAGAAGGTATTTGCTGCCAATCGAGTTACAGTGGCTGGGTTATACAGGAGGGCAGTCCAGAATGTGGCTGTTCAGGTTTGTGATGCCCCAGATGACAGCAGAGATGGGAGGAGGCTACGTGCACCAAACAAACATTTACAGCTCTGGCACAGAGCACTGGGATGAAAGTGTCTCCTCCAAACCCAGAGAGAGAATTTCTTTCTTGTGAATGATGAACTTTGGCGCATGTGAGAAAAGCAAAGCCAATTGATTTAATAGCAATTAACTCATCCAATATTGGAGAGCCGTGTATAGTTTGGCATAATTCATTGAAAATTGTTCTGGCAATGCTGCAGGCCATTAGACGTTTCAAAAAGGAGATGGGAACTGATAGATATTCTGTGCAGATACAGTCAAGAGGCACAATAGTTCGGGGAGTCTCTCGGTAATATTGCCTCATGCCAGCAGGTAGTCGCCTTCTTTTATCTTCTTAGAAAGCCTTAATAAGGAAGCTGCTGTGGGGAGGGGGAACTGGCCTGCTATGTGATGGATTGGTTATCTGCCTGCCAGATAATTGTATTTCCTATTGCACTTGATATAATAGCTTTCCACCGAAATCACCAATTACTTTGTTTTTATTTTTAATGTGGGTTATGGGAGTTAATCTGGACATTGAGCCACAAAGGGCATGGCCTTTTGTGTATCAGTCTCGCAGCAACTTTGCTGCTCCTGGTCACAGGCAGCCACAGAAAGGACCCTTCCACGCTGCCCTGGCCTCTGTACCTCTCAGCACCCGCTTTCTGTAGGGACATGGGTGCAGTCTAGCGAAGATGCTGTGAACTTTTAGTTGGCGCCTGCCCCAGCAGTGCTCAGTACGGGGTAATTCCCAGATCGGTCCAACCCACAATGTATGCACTTCCATAAGGGTTGTCTTTTCTGCAGTCCTGTGCTCCTGATGGTTTCCAGGAGTGGCTGGAAAGCTGCCTGGAGGAGA
>NW_010184808.1:0-37197 GCF_000695765.1 Mesitornis unicolor | reverse complement strand
CACCTCGTTATATCCTCGTAAAAGGCTATTATTTGGCAGTTTAGTACTCAGTTTTACTTCTTGGATCATTCTTCATTTTTAATCTCAGTGTATTTTAGAATCCATATGAGAATCACTTTATTTTTCAATTCCCAATACACATATTCATTATCAGTTATTGTGACATTGTGTATTTGCAAGCCTATGATATGTTTAAAGTTTCTTTAAAGGCAAATAGGATGTTGTTTTTCTGCCCACTGATCCCTGGATCAGTGGAAGTGAAATTCTGAAGGCAGGCCAGTTATAGACAAAAAATATGTGCATTTCTATATTTATGTATATGTATATGCATTTCTCATGAAAGATTATATTTGAATTGCTGTTTAAATAGACATAATTATATATTGTTCAAAGGAAAACTTCTCATGCTGAAGTGAACTTGCATGCTCCGAGACAGAGCTGTCTTAGTGCTTTGCATCACTAGGGACAGGATGATAATCAGCTTGCAGGATTAAATTTATTTATCTGAAAAGTAGCTCAACAGAAAATATTTCTAGTCCAAGAAACAGGCAAAATAAAAAGCAGGTTTTCAGAGCAAGCAAAAGAAAAAAAGCTGAAACAGTCAGTGTCAAGCTGCAAAGAAGTTAATGACAGAACTGTGATCTTCATGATTGCAGGGAATCCTTTTTTATGGTTTCTACACTTAAAAACCAGTCAAATTCAGAGGTAACAATATATTTGGAGTTGCTTTGAGGAAAATTCAAAAGTTACTGATAATTTTAGTTCTAGCATGTACTTTCCATGCAGTGTGGGTTCAAATTATATTTTTAGATTATTACACTGCTTTATTATTTTTTCTCCTGTTACACTTTTTCTTAGACATGAAAAATCAACAAAAACTACAGAAGTATAAATTATGTGATGTATGAAAAAGAAGCCAGTGGCATTAGTTCAGTCAGGAAAAAATGTGACAAAAAATGTCCAAACCTCTCAGCTCCAGATTATTTTTGAACACTAATAAAACACTAACTGTTGCACTTGTTCATTAAAAATAAAAGTTAAGAAGAAATAATCATGAATAAATGTATGAAACATAGACATATATGAACTGATAACATGACTGCATAACCCATTTCATTAAGCAACAATGCTAAAATGAGGACTTTGAAAAATGATTTCAAAGAGGTCTATGTAAAAATACATAGCACCTGGGGGAAAGACTGGTTCTAGGCTTCTGGAAATGCAGAGGACATCACATAAAGGTAGAGATGGTGTAGGAGTGTGGGTAAGTGATAGAACTCAACCATTTGACATGCTAAGTTTCTCTGATTTATCCTCAAAAAATCTGTAAAAGTGATCTGCTCTGCTGTTTTGATTCGATCACTTCCTGTTCTGAAGCCATGTGCTGGATTTTACTTGCTTCGCACTTTGTTGCCAAACTCTTCAGCCTTCAACTCAAGGTCCTGCAAGATCTGAGGCTGTGGATGCCACACATCCCTGTGCTGCAGATGGACCAGGAGCAGAGAGAGCGCAGGCTGTACCACCATGGTACCCCACAGTACAGGGTGCATGGTGGCACCACAGTTCACACAAGGGCTTGTCATGTTGCACAGTGCTAACGAGGTTGCATGAAAGCCCTTCACAGTCTCTATTTTCCTGCCAGTAAACATGCATCTGTGAAACTCTCTTCTTCAATTGCCAGCACTCCAGCAAAATGTATTTTCCCACATGGCTACAAAAAAAAATGAAGGAAGAAAGACGTTTAAAAGGCATTTTTCACAGGTTCCACCAAGACAATTCATATATTTACTTGGACCACATGTTTCAGAAAAGGAAATTTTTTCCTGTAAATTCCACCCTCCTATTCACATCAGTGTTTCAATGAGTTAATCACACTATCAGCAATGCATTATTAATTCTAGGATTCAGAAGAGAAAATGCTAAAAGAGGTGGTCTATTATGAAACTTCTTTTAAATGTTTTTTCTTTCTTCATAAATAAATATGTACAGCAGTGCTAGTTAAGTGTATCAGTGACACTCTAATTCTCTGTATTTTGTTTCTTCTCTGGGACACAGATGCAACATGTAGTGCCGTGTATTTTTTCCAAAAGTAGTAAATAACACCTCTGTTACAAAGACACATGGCAGCTGTTTTCTGATCTTCAGGATGCTGTCTCTCTTGCTGAATCAATGTTAGGGCTGATAGCATTGCAGTCACTCCTTCAACTTAAAAAGCCTGGGTTTTAAAAATGGTTTACCGAGAGCACAAATGCAAGGTCTTGCTGTCCTAGTTTGTACAAGGCATGAAGTAAGCCTGAATTTAAATAATTAGCAACATGCCCTTTTTAATGGCGGACATCATCTAATGCTGATGATGAAAATACTTCCTCAGAGCTTCCGACACGAAATTCACTCAACCTGATTCAACCAAGTGTGGGAAACCTGTGGGGTCTCCTGCCAGAGCTGTCACTGGTACCTCTGCTGCTGAGCTCGCTGTGCACCGGGTCTGCGTAAGCTGAGAGCAGGGCACCAAAAGAGGTGAAATAGGTTAAATCCCAACCATTGATCAGGAGATGAGGATGCAGCACAGGATGCTTGCTCCTCTCTGCTGCCTCCCCACAACTGTTCCTCTGGGCTGGAAGACTTATTAAAAATTCTCTGTGATACTCCATGGGAAACAGTATAATACCTATATAAATATGAATGTGTATGTCTTTTTCTCATTTGGCATCACCCTTCACCTGCTCCTACTAAGAGCTGTGTTCTTGAGTATGTTAATTCAACTAGAGACCCTGCAGCTGATGGCTGCAGTACCATTATTTCCATGAAGGGCTACTTTAGGGGTAAACTTCCTCAGCACAGATATACGACAATGATTATATGGAGTCGTGAACATGCTGTTTTGTGATGTAATCATAGGTCCCACAAAAATGTGGAAGCTTCTTTTAAGTTTGCCTTGCTTTTTAAGTAGTCAAGTTCTTTAAAACAAAATAGAACAGGCATTTCAACACTCTAAAGAGAAAAATTCTGGAAGAATTTAATTCAGCTCTACAGACATTAATGCTATTTGTAGATTCACAGTCTTCTAAGTTTTGCTCTGAGTTTGTTTGAAGCAGTAGATGATAAGAGACATTAGAAGGCAGGTGAGCTTCTACTAAGGAAAACTTATTTCTGGAAAAAAACCTTCTTACATTTGTTTGCACACTCACACATACAGATGGGGTATAGCATTATGCCATATGGAAGATAACCTAAAATATTAAAATACATTAATTCTCTTGCCCTGAAGGCCTGCTGTCTGATTACAGACAACTCACTGGGGGTTTACACTCCAGTAAATTCACTTAGTTTCATAACATAGGCATTTGCTGGTGCTGTGATACACTGTAGGGCAATGAGTCTATCGATCTGCTGTTATTAGATGTGTTAAGGCTCTGAACCACATTTAAGAAATAAAATAACTGAATTCTGAAATTTTTCAAAAAGTTAAATATTACAAAGCTGCAAGCAAGTGGCAGAAAGTTTGGCACAATGTTGTCTTATTTATCTAGCTGTTTTAGATGTCTTTTTTTTTTTCTGAATTTCCTTGCAGACCAGAGTATTTCGTGGTACATCCTGTGGTTTTGGTTGCACCTATGGGCTTGTGTACAGCAAGCAAAAGGGGATGTGAAGTCTTCTCCACCCAGATTCCAATCCTAGCTGCCTCCTGCCTGTGGCTGGAACTTAGATCTTTTGAACTTAACAGTGGTCAGAGGAGCCTGTAAATCCCACCACAGTGATGGATGCTGCTTTACTCATTGCTGGTCCGAGGCAGTTGCATGAATTTTGGTTCCCTTGAGGTATATCAGCCTCCAAAAAGGGTAAGATAGCTGATTTCTTTCCACTGTAGAGAGAGACTACTTCACAGAGGGTAATAAATTAGCAAAAATCATCAGCATTTTTAGTGAATAAATATGAAAAAAATTGTAAAAAGCACCTTAACCTGAACAAAAACAAACACACATTTGGATGAAGCTACCAATGTTGGATCACCTAGTTAGTTGTTTCTGAACATAAACACACCTGTGAATGAAATTTCAGCTGCCATGACACCTGTATATGTTGATAAAGCTGGCAGCAGAGGGACTGTGGTCACATTGAGTAACCACCCTACAGATACAGTGGGACAGCTTTTTAACTTCTGTAAGTAAGTTTAATCTGACCAAGTCTCCTGTAGCTATTATGGTTCAGCCTCGAAAAACCTCTGGCTGAACTATTGAAGTCTCACTTCAGGCCTGCATTTTATCTTCTTATAAAATAGGGAGTATTTGTAAACAGTGAGATAACCTCTTTTTCATATACTGTCGTTCAGACAACAGCTCAGCAACCTTCTCCTGTTGTTAGGCTTTGTTTCTATAGCAGACAGTCATGATGTGCTATTTCAGCAAATAATTGATTTTTTTCTATGAGCCATTTCACTTCTAGACTGCTTAGGCCGGATCTAAATTCTACTGTAGTCAGTGGAAAGGCCTAACATTTGTAGGAGCTACCTGAGGCCATCATAGCTAATTTTCCTTTTGGAGGACCAAGTTAACAAAATAAAGACATGGAAAGAGAAATACTGTTTGAATGTCCCTGTGTCATCTCTTGATAGATTTATTTTGAAGAAGACTTAATAAGTAATTAGATGGTGATCACTGTTCATTTTGAAACTCTTCCTTGGCTTTGACAAATATTCACCAGAGGCAGCCTGGCCTTATATTTTGTCTTCACATGTTGGTCTCACAGCTGAGTATGGTTCTCTTGTCCCTGTCTACATCCACCTCATTTGTGTTTGGGCAGGGGCTGACACAATAGCCATGGCTATTGCTATTACCTACTACTGCCTTCTGCCTTTGCCACAGCCTCCTGGTGCCCCATCATTCATTTGGTTGCACAGTGCTAATGTCCTCACTTTGACAGACCCAGCTGTTTAAACAATTGTATCCACATCATCAGTTAGGATGTCCTTGTTTACTTGGTGCCACACTGGGTCTGGTGCCTGTGGCCAGGAGGAGTGGACTGGGGGCTCTCTGGGTGGTGGGGCTGAGAACCCCAGGGTCTCTGTGCCCACCCCCTGCCTGGTGGCACTAGCAGCTGCCTGCTGCTTCAGAGCTGTTAGGTGTGTGTTTCTGTTTTCATTTATGGAACTGCTGCTGTGAATTACAGGATAAATGTTGTATTCATATCCTTGGAGAAGGGCTATGCTTGCTAGAAACTCAGTAGATGATCTCAAGAAGATGGTTCTATTCATCTACCTTTTTTTTCCAGTATCAATTACTCCAGCATATGAAGCACTGCTCTTAACGTGCTGTTAAACGTGGTGCAATACGCACCCTTGCTGCAATTATTTTTTATCAAATTATTATTTTTATTTGACTATTTTTTTCCTGGTGAGTGACTGACGACTACTTGCATTGATTAATCCACAGAAGACAGTCAAGAAATGCCATGGCATTTGTCACCACTGCATTCATGTGAGACCCTTCTTCCTGGGTTTCATTTTCTTTATTTACAAAAGTAGAAATAGATGATTGGTGTTTATTTCTTGTCTAGCAGCTTAACAGTCTTCTGATATAATGTTTCCTAACCAGCCGTATATCATCAGTACTTGTTTATTAATTTCCACATTTACCACATGACCTTGCCTTGATAAGGCATTTTAATACACAAACAACCCAAATGGTATGCATGTCCCTATTACACAAGTCAAATATCCAATGATATACTTTAAGCTAGAATCTGCCACTCAAGTTTTAAAGCACTGAGGTTTCTTAAATAAAGGCTACAGTCCCTCCACATGCTGTGAAGTAAATTACTATTTTACAAAACAAGCTACACAGTAAGCTAGCATCCAACTGAAGCAGTGTATTAAAAAGAATCCCTAAACTTCTACAACCATCTAAGATGTAAGAATACAAATTTTTTAAATTTTTGTGGTAAAAGCTTTTCCAGCCTCTCAAGTATGACATCTCTGGTTTCATTACAAACCTTTTCCTGAGCATAGTGTCATTTGCACTATGGTTCTAGATCCACAACAATAAATGTTTAGGTCAGACTGGTGAACTCTCTCCTACAGCTGACTTGACACTGTGTGATTTACGTAGGCAGTGGGAAAAAATATTTTTTCCATTTTACCCTGCAAACAGTTGATCTTCTCCAGAACTCTCAAATTTCTCCTGTAAATCAAATACATTGATTTCTTATTCAAGGAAAAAATTCCCTTGAAGTAAAAGCTTTTAGGAAAGAAAAAAAAGAGCTGCACACTAAAATGTGTGGGAAACTATTTTAACTACTACTTTACCATCCCTAACCTCAAGGCTCCATCATCTGTGAATTTCTGCTGTACAGCTTAAATGTGTTTGAGAACAGTTGGATGAAGATCAATGTGTCTCTGATGTAAAATATTAAAAATCCTTTTAAAAAAACACCTTCCAAATCCTAAGGTATCCCAAAATGTCAAAGAGATATTTACATCATCTTCTGCATTTGAGATAATTTAATACTTTTAAAATAAAATGTGACTCTTTTGTGAAGGCTGTTATTTTTGTATTAGGGTGGAGAAAGACAACTTGGGCTGAGTTGTGGTAGCTTTTCTGACACTGCATAGCACCTTTTACTGAGTGTTGTCCCACACACCCTTCTGGGTACAATATAAAGTATGTTGGAGAGCAGCACCCTAAATGATGAATATTAATCTTGAGGCAAAACCAGACTCATTTAAAGTGGTTCTAAGTTTTCTCATTGCATTTTGCCCCTAGTACAGGATATGGATATTGCATCTTGCATTTTTTTGATCCTCTTCCCCTTCTTCATCCCACCTTTCTAGACATTTTTTAAATCCACATATTGAATACATTATTCAGCATCCTCCTAGTGAGAAGTACTGAATGAAAATCCTTTTGAAGGCTTCTACCCCTTCCCTTAATCACGCAAGGTGTGGTTGGTAAGTGATGTAAGGCATGCCTTTCCCCAGAGACCGTGCGCTCAAAGCTCCTGATTGCTTGGGAAATAAGAGAGCCAGAGGGGATCCTAAATCAAACCCTGTCTCTCACTCACCAATGCACCGGTTGCTGCAACAGCTCACTTTCAATAGGAACATTTTCTTCAATTAAGGGAGGTGTTGTCAAGTATTCTACTTTTAGAGCTCTTAATTTGTTATTTTATACTGGCAGAATTTGTAATGCCATCTCAGAGTCCATGGCATCTTCTGGAACACTATATTGTCTGTTCCTCTGCCATGACATATCACCATAAAACACAGGGCTATAAGAGCCTATAATAATTTATGAGAGTACATTAGGTACCCATGTATAATTTATCAAATGGACATTATGGAGGCAGGACTATGCTTGACTGACAAAGGTTACTTCTGTATGAGTGTCTTGTATAACCACACAGGGAAGAATCCAATAACTGATGCTCACTGAATTACAACAAAGAAGCATTTACTCCACAGACTGGATGCTCCAAGAAGTGAAGTTGAAGAGCATAAAAATGATTCCTGATCTTTAATATTTTAACTCCAAATTGATACTCTCTGCAAGATTCAGACATGGGTTTCAATACACGTTGAAACTGGAAGAAGCTAAGCCTTTAAGGGGAAAGTGGTATGAAGCCCATTTGAACTTGAGCTAGGATCTGCATAGGGTTTAGCAAGAAAACTGGGGGATATTTTCAACATTTCTTCAAATCTAAAGCAAGGAAGCAATTGTACCTTTGAGATTCCCATTTCCTAGGATCTGATAGGCCTACAGTAGCAGCTTAAACATGGCTTCATGTAGCTTTTGGGGTTAAGTGTTTTTTTCAGTGAAAATACAGTGAAAAAAAATCAATTTTCAACTTTTTATCTAGTCCTCAAGGAAAGGGAATGGTTACAGTCTGGAGCTACCAGGCATGGCTTCTAGCTCAAAGTTCAATGGGTGCTGCTTTCAGGTTTCTTCAAGAAAATCTCTAAATTTAGCAAAGGTGATATTTGTCATAATAGCTAATAGCAGACTGAAGCAAATACATTCATTTTGAGTGGGCTATTGAGCAGCCATCAGACAGTAAAAAAAATGCTCACTAGAACTCTGAACTATATTTGTTCATTAATTCAGGAGTGAAAAGACTCTAATATCCTTAGGAATCTGAATTTCTTGCACTAATATTATTTTTGTGGCATCAAAATGATATGTTTCCTCTGGGGAGGCAGATAACTTGGAATGGTCTGGGAGTTAAGGCATTAGAGTTTTCTGCCTTGTGGAACCAATTGAGAAATATTTTTAATGAGTGACAATTCTCATAGTACAGTTTTGTTTCCTTTAAAATCTTTTCTATTTTTCACATCAAAAAAATATCATTCTGTTGTTAGCAAAAGGAAAAAAGTTGCTCCTTTGAAAGCTTATATTTTACTTATGAGCTTCCTTTCATTACTTTTGGAGGAATCATCTTCCTTTCCCTGCTCCTCTTGGTGTTCATATTCTAAATTATGTTACTTTATTACTTTTTTCCAATAATTTCCACTAAATATTCTTCTATCTATCTAGAAATATACAGGCATGTCTTTATTTGAGCTTTTCATGATAACATCATACTTAGCTTCCAAGCAAGCAAGTCCTCTTATCTCAATTTTCTTGAAGGGATGATGAGACAGAAGTCTAGAATCTCAAACTCACTCAGATACCCCAACTCACAGTACAAATTACTGAATTAAATAAATACTGGATTAAAGTCTGTATTTTAAATTGTGCTTAGGCATGTAGAAGGAGGAAAAAACCCAAAACATTGGTTTTATTGTTTCTGCTGTTATTTTGGGGATATTTTTGTGCCAATCATGAATGAAAGGGAGTTCTGGAAACACAAATATCTCTCCAGAACTGAAATCACACTTCTTGGACATTCATACGAATGACACATCTATTATAACACATACCACAGTGAATCGAGCCTCAGTTGAATACAAATAATCAATATTAATAATACATAGACATTTTCCTATTTCTTAAGTACTAGCTGTGCTTTGCAGACTACAAATAGAGAAAATGATCCAGGCCATGTTCCAGCTGGTTTGGATTCTAACACGCCTAGTCATAAGAATTCAAATATGTAATGTTGATTGATGGCACATTCTCCAGGAATCGTGGTCTACTTTTGAAAGGAGTTTTGTTGGAAAGCTTTAAGGAAGAAGTGAGTTTTAAAAAAATAATGTAAATCAGTAAACCGAAGATGAATAGCAGGGTATGAGAAGACGCAAGTTCCTTGGGGTGTATGTGCAATACACTTCCATATTATGTGTGAGAGGTATCTAAGAGATTATGAATTACATGCCAAAGCCAACTGGCATTTTTTACTATTTAGAAGGGGGAAAAAAAAGTAAACAAGGGCTAAATGATGTTGCCTAGAAGTGCATACACTTGTTTATTTTCAAAAGTTGGTTGAGGGCTTGCAGGGAACAGCAGGGTAATGGAATATTCATGAAGCAAATGCCCTTCACTTAGTGAAGGGCAAAGGAAAGCAGATTGTTAAACCCCTTCAAACTTCCTGTGCAAGAAGCTCGCGCTACAGAATAATGAGGCCTGTGTTTGCCACTCAGCAGTGCAGTTCTAACCTGGCACTGCTTGGCTCTTTCACCTCTCTCTTCCCTTTTGACCTCTCCTCCCATTTTCAGGCGTGGATCCCCACCACTGCTGCACACTGCCCCTTTGACCACAGCTGCAGCGGCACAGACCTGCATAACCGATCATAGCCTCTCAGAAACCCTCCTGTTTTCCCCCGGAGCCAGCCTAGGAGGATGAAAAGCACCAAGCTGATGCTGTAAGCACAGTCCTCACCTGTCAATAGCTGAGCACCGTGGGGGTTGGAGAGCGCCCATCACCTGCCGGCTCAGAGAGGCAAGCCGGTGTCCACTTTGTTTCATATATTTACTTTAATAAGCATCGGGACAACTGGAAGGAAGCTGTAGCTCCATTATCACAGGATACGGGCAGACTTCAGGGCTCAAGCAGTCAGTCTCCCGCTGTACACAAAGTGCCAGCAGTTTTCAGCCCCACACAACTGCACAGCATCTTCAGAGCCAGAAAATTACCCCACCAACATCAGCATCCCAACATCTCAGCATCCCAGCGCCCCAGCATCCCAGCGAGGGGAGGCACAGATACCCACCACAGGAGTATCACCACAGTGCCTGTCGTGACTAACAAAAGCAGGAGTGCCCTGCCCTGGCCTAGGTTTGGTGCCTGTGGTGGGCTTGGCGTGGCCAAGCGCAGAGTGCCGCTGCTGGGCGTGGGGGCACGATTGTGCATCCCCAGCTGGCCAGATCAGTGTCAGCTGCCTGGCAGTCCCCTGGGGCCTCACGGACAGAGGCGGCCAGCACACAAAACCATCAGGCACGAAGCAGCAGGTGGCCCCCGTGGAGGTAATCAGGATCACATTCAATGGGGGAGCCGGCTCAATTTTCAGCCCCGTGTCTGCCGAGGGGCCTGGAGCTGCCTTGTTAATGCTGCAGGGAACACGTGGGACACATTGACTGCATTAATTGTCCCTACTCATTCAGCGGTGGATGAATTATAATGTTACCACTCTAGGGTAAAGCAAACACCTATCATAACAATCATGTCATTAGTGTGCAGATGCCGGCTGCTCTGCTTAACCTTTTGTATCTTTTTTTTTATGGCATGCAATAAGAATATTTTTTATTGTTTTTCATATAATTGATTTTTAGGTTGCAAGTGTTGCTGAACCCTTGAAACAAGCACAGCTACATTACTTAAGAACCAGGAATAACTGCACAGACTGGCAAAGCACAGGTTAAAGTTCCTTTAGAGTGAAACAAAGAGGCTCTAAAAGTTTATGTTTGGAGTTTGGTTTATCCTTTGCAAGTGTGACTGACATGCTTGTTACTCACATAACAAGAGCTCTAAAAAAACTAATGGTCCTTAAAAAATGTAAGTCTTAGAAATGCTTCTAATTTAACTACAGCTAGTAGTGACCAAAGATTATATATGCACATTCAGAGAAATGCCACATTCTGGTTTCAAAATTAGACTATTAACATCTCTGCTGAAAATCTTTTTGTTTGCTGCTCTGTACATGTGCACACATATATAGATAAACACATACCTCTCTATATATATACACACATACAGATTTACGTATGCATACATGTATGTATATGGAGATTCCTTTTTGTCTATGAAACTTATTATTAGCTTAATACTAGTATGTTAATAATATACATGTAAAAATATTGCCTGGCCTTCAAGTTGAATTTACTCACACAAAGCTTCTCTGAGTGTTGTAACATCATTATCCTGCAATTAATGATCCCGAGTTGATACCATGTTCTCATCTCTCTTTAACCAAACTCAATTCTGCGTTTAGTGGATGTTCTTAAATGGCACCACCAAGTGTGCTTCGAACATCCCACTGCATATTCCTAAAGCACTTAAGTGCTCTTTCAGATGTTACCTGTAATCCCTTGCCTTGTGAGATTTGCAAGCAGAGACCCCACTCCCACCAGCCCTTGTGCGTGCCATTAGCAGTTGCTCACCTAAACGCTCCAGAAGGCAAAACTTGCAGGCTGTGAAAGAGGTTTGCATGGTTTGGCATTTGGTCATGGCTCTGCACTGATGTCTGTTAAAACATGCAGATCCCCTCTGCTTGTGTAGACCACTGCTGGAGCCAGGAGTCTTGCATCACTTTTTGTTAATACTACTGATATGCATTGCAACACCATATAGAAGTTAACTGTTCATCCATCTTCCACACGTCTGATTCTGAATGCATTCTTTGTGAAGGGAACGCTCCCCCATCTCTTCTTTGCCCTCTCCCAGCATTTCTTCATACCCACTTTGTTAGGAAATGAACTGAGGTCCCAGGCTTGCAGGCATTTACCAGCCAAATTCTTGACGATACCTGCTGCAAATAAGCTCAGAAAGTCCAATGCAAATAGCCACATGGCATAAAGCCAAGCTTGCAAACAAATCTTTGAGTAATTTGCACCTAATAGCATGGTACAAGAGCTGGGAGATGTGCATGGAGAATATTGGTGCACTGTTTGTAGAGGTACAGATGTAGAGCTGCATTATTCATTGCTTGACACTATTTTTGCCAGTTGGGTTCAGAATGAGATCCTACAGCAGACACGGTATCACAAAGCAAGTACAGGGAACAGGGGAGGAATGATAGAGTAGTACCAATACAATTACTTTTAATAAATACATGTAAATCTATAGCAAGAGTAAGTACATGGCAGGATGAGATTAAGAATGAGGTTAAAGTTTTGTGATCATTGTTTTGCTGATTTTTGAAATCATTAGACACTTTAGCTGACTAATTTTGTGTAGGTGTTTCTGGTTTCTGCAATGGAGAAGCCATTTAAAATGGTTTGGTCACATTTCAGCCTTAAACAAGAATTTAGTTTTTACATATGCATGCAAAACCATGTTGTTTATTGGTATTTCCACTGAAAATTACTGTGATTCAGCTCTTTTGGATGCATTTCAAAAGTGTAAAGTAAATTTATGTTCCATAATCAGGAGAAGGTGTATTTTCCTGAAATCAAAGAAGTCATTTTTTATTATAATGGTGGATTCATCTGAGAATATAATACCATTTTCTGGTATGCTATATTTCTATACAACCAGAATACAATCTTACATAGCTCTCATAATGTTATATACAAATACATTAAACAGTATAATCTTTTTTCCATACTTCCCCTTTAGATTTTTTGTGAATGGGAAAATTCATCTTTCAGACTTTCGTTTGCTTTATGTGTGCAAGTATGTTCTGTCAGACAAAAAATCCTGCAGTTTCTAAAAAGTGTTTTTATGAACAAAATAAAAACCTGCAATGGCATCCTGTTTGATCATTTTCTTTTCCTCCAAAAATATTTACAGCATGTTATTTCAAGCACACATATTTGACTGATAAAAACCAATGTTATTCAGTGGCAGTTGGGTGTCTGTGCATGTGTTTTTCCCCACAAGTAACCTAGGCTAAAATCAACTTTATCTAGACGTTTTTTCCCCTAGTCTCAAAAAAAATTACCATAAAAATGAACCCATATGAAAATGAGCTCTTGTATGTAAAATATTTTCCCACACATTGTGGCTGCTGAATGTTTTTACTTAGCTTGCTGAAAATGGTATGTCTGCACAAATAACGAATATGTGCTGCCGTCACAAACATTCTTACATTTTCTTACTTGAAAAATATGTGTACAGTACGGACATGCTATGGATTGGGAGATAAGTCCTCTCTTTTTGATTACAAAATATTCTGCTGTAAATAAGTGAAACATTTGCTGATAATTTGACCAGCTGCATTATATTGAAGTTTGATTACCAATTTTTAAACCTATAAGTATGTGTGTTATTTGGTTGCATATGTGTGCTCATTTATAAATATTAAAGCAGCATGATATTTTGGATTGTATGCATGGATATAGTAATACTTAATAGATTGTTAAGCACATATATAATTTATGATATATTTTGCTAATCCCTGGATGATAATGAAAAATAAAAATCCTACCTAAAGATGACTTGTGTCATAGTTTGCTATAATAGTTGCTGTAAGAATATTATTCAGACATGAAAACCACTTATGGGGAGAAGTTCACAAGTAAATAAGCTTATAAACTTAAATGCTGATTTATACAAGCTGAGGTTCTGCTCTCTAGGACATTTTTCTTTTCCTTAGTAGTCATGGATTGTTTTACACCCAAATAACTGGATAATTAAAATAGCTTATAGTTTCCCATATAATATCTAATAACCACATTGCTGTAATGGTTTAAGAAACATAAAATTAAATTCAGGGCTGTTTTGTTAATCCCTTCATAAATATTTTAGAAGTTAATTAGGAGACTACAGGTATGACTAGACCAAGATTTATTCATAATTAAAAATCAGATATCACATGTCACCTCTTCTGATAGAGAAAAACCTTTAATTGCCTGTAATTAGGCAATTGTCCCTATAGTTTGCTAAAGTGTATTGAATTGGAATGAACTTGGTAGAAAGACATATTCATGGTAATAGGTTAAGTTTCCTGCATTTTCTTTGTTTGGTTGGTTTTTTTTTAACGGCTTGGTACAGAATATGGTAGAAATAGTAAAATACGCATATCTTTCTTACAGATACATTAAATCACAGGAAATACCTTTCCGTATAATTTGATATAATTTGGTATCTGACATTTATCTAATGCCTCATAACTTTTCATGCCAATTATTTTGTCTTCCTTTACCAAAACATGAACAAAAAACTGAGCTCACGAATGACAATATATTAATTCAGCAGACCTAAGATATATTTTTCCAAAGTTGTAATTAGCATTCCACTTTTTACAATGTGAAAATGAAGCAAACAAAAGTAGATTTTTTTTGAGCCAAAATTCTTGGGGAAAATTACTGTTCAAAACAAATACTCGACATATTGTTGCTCAGGTATCTGACTCTGGTGTGATATACATGCAAAGTCTAGAGGAGTTCCCACAAAGTATGATGTTGGCAAAAATTTTAAAATCTTCCTTCATTAAGGCAGGTATTAACATATAAACATTTAATATAAATGGCTTAATTTCCTGCAATATGAACATCTATGTATTTTGCCAAACTCAGTAAAGACTACATATGTCATTTGATAGTTAGGACAGTTGTAGTAGAGTATCTATGTCCTGTAAAGACTTACATGTGTGCTCTACCTGGCATACTGACTGCCTATTAAGTCACTGGAACTTCTCATAGAGTGCACAGTTAAGTCTGCAGAAGTTATTTCTGTGTTCAAGCCAAGGGTCTTGAACATCAGAATATTCTGACTCCAGAATATTCTTTCACTTATGCTTACTAAGTGCCTTTCTAACACAATATTTCATTTTGTTTAGGATTTCCCAGCTACAAACTTAATTGGACTTGACTCACCCTGTATCATGAGTCATGCAGCTCTCAGCTCAGAGCCCTGCTGAGCTGTGTCCCTCTTGGACTTGGCCATAGTTTGTCAAATGCTGGCTCTCACAGTATATCTGCAACAGGCATGTGCTTGCTTCCTCAGAACTACATGATAAAGCAAAGTATTATTTATTTAGAACATAAATACTTCAAATTATTTCATATCTTTTAGTTAATCAGACTTTTTTGTTTAGGTTCAAGTCAGTCATTAGAGTTCCTTTGGAGTCCTTCTTCCTTCTCATATCTATCTATCTATCTATCTATCTATCTATCTATCTTTCTATTTATCTACTTAAAATGCATATATATATATATATATAACCATATATATATATATAGGAATACAAAGCCACACACTGTTACTTATACAACTTCTGTATAATGAACCTTTCTTCTGCCCTTCTTAATTAGTCTTAATCTATTTACTTTCATTAGGCCTCTGGGATTTATCATCTAGCATATTGGCAATGCTTTTGATTTGTCTTTTGGGGTTTTTTTGCTGTTGTTTTGTGTTTGATATTTTTTTTCCTTTGCCCTTTGCAGCTCTTGTGACTTTGCATCTTTTGTACTACAGATCTTTAACATTTGTTATTTAGCATTGGCAAAGACTTTGAAATTAAACCATACTGGTTGTCCAGTGCATATTGGTTGCTAGCAGTGTCAAAGGACCCTACTGAAAGTCATCAGTCATTTTGAGACCTGTGTTTTTAAGTCTCTGGTTTATTTTAACTCTAGATGCAGGACTCTTGAAGCCTGTACCTCACCTCTCTGTATTAGCAGTGTGTGCTGCAATGTCCTTGCCTTAATTTGTCATGTTGCTTTCCAGCTGGCATTTCTTAGCACCCTTTGGCAATACAGGAATACTAAAAATTCTCTTAAGGGGCAGTTGCTAAATGGTAATTCTGCCTTTCAACTGCGGCTTTCCTAAGTTGTTCAGAAAATTATTACATCTCAGTTATTTAGGTTATTTGTATTGGATTATAGGTATGTCTCAGAGACAGTGAGAAACACACTAACTGGTTAATTTTTAAGGTGTTTCGGGCCACCTTCCATATTTGTTATAGTCCATTCATGGAGTTCCTTAAGTTGTGTCTGAGCAGAACCACAGATACTTACACAGAGATTTCAGGACAATGTATGTTAAATTCAAAGATACTTGTAATTTGAATGAATTTGTCTTGGCAACAAATTCTTTTTTACAGGTGGGACATGTCTCAGTCTAATTTTAGTCATCTAACAGTGAGATATCCAATTTCAAGTGGTCATGTAGGCTCCATTTGGAATCACTACAGAGAAAGGCACACATACATTTTGGAGTGACTCATACCACCTATTTTAGATGATATTTTGAGGATCAATTGCCCTCTACAAGTTTATTGCTCCTTGCAGTTGCATTATATGTAGTCTAGATGACCAGCTTAGACTGAATGGTCAATTTTGCTATGTCTAAAAGTAAATGAAATCAATCCAACTTTAGTTTTGTTGCATTCATAGAATTAAAATAATTTAATTGACAGCCTATAAGATAGTGTTACAAACTAAAGTACAGGGTCAGATTCTGTGTTTCTCATTACACTTATTGTAGGCAAAATCTGTCCAAAAGCATGTCCAAAGCTAAAATTAAGATTTTTAATCAGTTCTTCCCATAAGTATTCAAAATTCAGCTATAGCAAGTTACCATATCTAGATAAGGGAAACAGACATTGTACTGAGGAAATGTGAGACATGGTCCAGTGCATGTATTGTATGTACATGCACACAAATATATATTCTTATATAAATACATGGAGATACACACATACACACACAGAGTCACAACCCAGTTCTGCAGATAGTGTTGTTAGTTAAATGTATGTGTGCACGACATTAGTAAAGGCAAATGTCTGGACAGCTTAGTGAAAAGAAATAAGGGCCATGAAGCCATTAAACTTCACAGACTGAATATTAGTTTGCCTTAAATCAAAGAATACTGTTGCTGGTCTTCTAAAGGAGTCTAATCTGTATTTCCCAGTATATTACAATCAGACATAGAGCATCTGTAAAGGGTTAGTCTGGTCATTAATAAGTTGCCAGTGTTTTATGACCATCAAGACTGGTGAACAGTTAGGCATTAAACATTTAGAAACATTTAAAGAGAGATTGACAAGAACCTGTAAATAGATTATTTACACAGGCAGCTTCACTTCATCGTGCCCTAATCAGTGTGAAAATAATACAAAATAGTGACAATTGTAACAGAAATTTATTTAAGAAAGAGGCAAGACAACAAGCACATTTTGAATAAAAAGCTTTTTTTCTGAAACCCTGAGACTATTGTCCCTCTCAGATAGGAGCCATGAATGGTTACGTTATGACTAAACCTATGTAGCATTCTGGGGGACTCAGCCTAAATCTGAGATGACCTTGGCAATCAAGCCTAAAAGTGCCACCTTCCATGTTACTGTAACCTTCCACCAGGAGCCTGTTGGGCCCTGTGTGCTCAGGCACATCCTAAGGGGCCATTGAAGTGTCCTTTGTCACTTAAATGCACCCAGAGACAACGCTAACTGCCTGCTTAAGGGCTGTGGGCTGTTTGCAAGTCTGCTTTCTGTGTAAAGAGACACCAGCAGAGGGTATGGCCTCAGCTACTGTATCTGTCAGACTTCTGCATAAAGCCAGTCACAACTGATGGCAGAGTCAGTACACAGGCTTCAACAGTGGCTTAGAGGTGAGCCCTAAATCACAGCCAAAAGACGAGGTCCCAGGAGGCTTACTGGGCATGTGACCTTGTACATCAGGTACTCCCTGAGCAGCCCAGCCTTAGCAGAGTGTCTCCTTGAGCTCTGTAAGCCATCTGTTGTTCACAAATGTGAAGGGGAAGTCTGTGTCCACACAAGCCAATTTGTGAAAGGGAGCTGCTGGGGCTGTACGTGCACACACCTTCCTCCCAATCTGTACCTCTGCAGTGGTAAACTATTTGAGGTTTAGGGTGGTTGAGACTAATGATGCTGCTGAGATTCCAGACAAGGTAGATATATTTTTAGTACTCCCTTAACTCTATGAATACCTGACCCACACACTTTGGATGTTTCTTGAGGTATTTCAATGGTTATTTAAATAAAAATAATCTAATTTTAGTGTTATTTTACTATAGATGTGCGTATAAATATATGTTTACATATATTTACAGTATAACACCCATGCACATACACATACATTGCTTATTTGCACATTATTAATAAATCCAACTGGAGTGAAAATCCTCATATAAAGAGGAAGGTGTTGTCTTCCAGGATTCCATTGTTCTAATGCTTTGACTTTTATTCTGAATTTAACAGGATTTTAATAGATTTCAGTGCAAAAGAAATAATTTTTCAATGCCCATGTGATATGCTGCATCTCTTTATACGAGCTGTTTTCTGCTTAATGGGAAGATTTCTAGGCTGTGGTCACCCATAATATCTGTTTCATTAATATAATCTTTATAAAAATGTATCATATAATACAGGGATATTGGTGCAGTAGTTGTTTTTCCATGTCCCTAATACAAATACACAGTTACTTTGTACAGTGTTTTAAAATAAGGACAAAAATATAGTGCAATTTTGTAAGCCACGATTCTGTGTTTTATGAGAAGACAAGGTACGAAAGGGTAAGTCAGCTTTCAAGGAATCTCTGCAGTCTGTAGGACAGAAGAAAAAAGGCAGGGATAGTAATTAGCCTTTTTAAATAATTCCTGATATCCTTAAGCACATTATGGAAATGTATAGTACATATCAGATGTCTGTCTGTGTGTATGGGGGGATGTGCACGTATGTGCACGTATGGGTATGTGAGAGAGTGAAAGAGAGTTTTTCAGCCATCTTTGCATGGCTGCATTTGTAACTGAACTGAAACTATGAAGCAATTTGTAGTGGTGTCAGCAACTCCTCAGGGGATGCTCACTGAATGCATGTCATTTGGTGTCACACAATTTGGCTGGCTTGTTGCTCACTCTGTGACACGGGTTCATGATGTGTTCTTAAAGATTATAACATTCTGCTCTTTAATTTTAGAGGTATTAATATTTGGTCAATATTAATTAATCCAAAATATTCCACCTCTCCCATCCTACCACAGGCTGCTTAGCAATAAAGAAAATTCTTTTTTGCTCTTTTTCAGACTTTTCCTACTGATCTATTACCATGATTATATTAATCAGTAAGATGTACCAGAGGAGAATAAGGTGATGGGGCAAAGGAGAGGCTGGGGCAGTTGGGTCTGTTCATCCTGGAGAGGGAAAGGTTTCAGGGATATCTAATTGCTGTCTACAGCTACCCAACAAGACAGAAGACAAAGCCAAACACTTCCCAGAAGTGTGCAGGGATAGGACAAGAGACAATAGACACTGCATGAAGTGCATGAAAATCTGAATTTTTTTTTATCAACCATGAGGAAGAGGTTACCCAGAGAAGCTGTGGGATCTAAGTCCTTTGAGGTGTTCCAAATTAAACTGGACATAGCCCTTTGCAACCTGATCTGAATAGACTGATAGGTTGGGGCTAATTATATGAGGTTCAACAGGGTCAAGTCCTGGGTCCTACACTTGGGTCACAGCAACCCCATGCAGTGCTACAGGCCTGGGGAAGAGTGGCTGAAAAGCTGTCTGGAGGAGAATGATCTGGGGTGATGGTTGACAGGAAGATGAATATGAGCTGGCAGTGTGCCCAAGTGGCCAAGAAGACCAACAGCATCCTGGCTTTTATCAGAAATAGTGTGACCAGCAGGAGCAGGAAAGTAATCATAGAATCATAGAATGTATTGGGTTGGAAGGGACCTTTAAAGCTGGTCCAGTCCAACCCCCTTGCAGTAAGCAGGGGCAATGTTACTAGATCAGGTTGCTCAGAGCCCCATCAAGCCTGACCTTGAATATCTCCAGGGATGGGGCCTCCACCACCTCTCTGGGAAACCTGTTCCAGTGATCTATCACCCTTATACTGAGGAACTTTTTCATAATATCCAATCTAAGTCTGCCTTTTTCCAGTTTAAAACCATTACCCCTCATCCTATTGCTACATGCCCTAGCGAACAGTTCTTCCCCAGATTTCTTATAGACACCTTTGAGGTATTGGAAGGTTGCTATAAGGTCCCCCCTAGAGCCTTCTCCAGGCTGAAAAACCCCAACTCCCTCAGCCTATCTCTGTAGGAGAGGTACTCCAGCCCTTTGATCATCTTTGTGGCCCACCTCTGCACACACTGCAGCACGTCAATGTTCTTTTTGTGTTGGGGATTCCAAAGCTGAACGCAATATTCCAGGTGGGGGCTCACCAGAGCAGAGTAGAGGGGCAAAATCACCTCCCTCGATCTGCTGACCACACTTCTTGTGATGCAGCCCAGGAAGCGGTTGGCCTTTTGGGCTGCACATGAGCATTGGTGATACATGTCCAGCTTCTCATCTACTAGTACCCCCAAGTCCTTTTCCTCAGGGCTTCTTCCCTGCACATGATCTCCTATCCTGTAACACTAACGAGAATTGTTCCAACCCAGGTACAGGACCTGCACTTGGCCCTGTTGAACCTCAAGAGGTTCACCTTGGCCCACTTCTCCAGCTTTTCCAGATCCCTCTGGATGGCATCCCTTTCCTCTGGCACATTAACCTCACCACCCAGCTTGGTATCTTCAGCGAACTTGCTGAGGGTGCACTCAATCCTGCTGTCAATATAATTATGGAAACATTAAACAACACTGACACTGGTGAGACCGCACCTTGAACACTGTGTTCAGTTTTAGACCCTCACTACAAGAAAGACATTGAGGTGCTGAAGTGTGTTCAAAGACAAGCAACGAATCTGGTGAAAGGTCTGAAGCTCAAGTCTTATGAGGGGTAGCTGAGGGAACTGGGGTTGTTTGGACTGGAGAAAAAGAGACTGAGGGCAGACCTGATCACTCTCTACAGCTACCAAAAAGGGAGGTTGTAGCAACATGGGTGTTGGTCTCTCCTGTTAAGTAATAAGTGATAGGACAAGAGGAAATGGCCTAAAGTTGTCCCAGAGGAGATTTAGGTTGGATATTAGGAAGAATTTCTTTACCGAAAGGGTTGTCAAGTCTTGGAACAGGCTGTCCGGGGAAGTGGTTGTGTCACCATCCCTGGAGGTGTTTAAAAGATGTGTAGATGTAGTACCCAAGGTCATGGTTTATTAGGTGGAGTTGGCAGTGCTGGGTTATAGTTGGACTCGATGATTTTAAAAGTCTTTTCTAGTCTAAATGATTCTGTGATTCTATGAGTAGACCTCCTCTGAATGGAAGATGGGTCCAGAGAACTCTTGAGTTCCCTTTCAATCTATGTGGTTGTGTGATGGCCTGATTCACTGAGCCCCTTCTTTCTGATGTCTCCCATGTTCAGTTCCATGCAATATCCTTCAGTTGAGACAATGAGACTAACATATGGCAGAAGTAGCTATATACTGGGTGTTAGGCTATACATTATATTCTCAGAAGTGGTGTGGAATGCAGGTCTCCTGTGTCTTATATGACACTTTAACTACTAAAGTCTTGGATAAAAGGAGGGAACCATCACCCTCCTTCTGGGATCTGGCTCTTTGCTTCATTTGCTTTTATATGCAGTGCCTCTAAATGAAGTGTTCTGTTCTCGATTGACCCAAACACTTTTTTCATTTTTTTTCATTTCTTCAAGAAGAAACAAAACTTGTTTAATTTAGTTCAGGCCGAGCCAACTTTTTTAAAAAAATGCTTTGGTTTGGCAGTTGCATGTGAATGATTCTCAGTGCCCTTAAGAAGGAGTAGAAAGTTCAGTGGCTTCCTTCCCAAAGTATGGGCCAAGACAGTGGCCAGGAAGGATTGTTTTACTCCTTTAGACTCCAACCCAGAGGCTGAATTTCATTCCAGTTTATCTTCTACTTCATGGTGACATTGCATCCAAACTTTTACAATCTTTTTTTTTTATAGAGACAAAAGCATCCAAAAATATTTAAAAGATTAAAGTACAAATCACCATTGGCAGCTTACTTATCACTTAAATAGCAATCTTGCTTCTTTGATTATTTTACACAATAAAAAAAAATAGAGAGAAAATAAGACACAATTTCTAAGTGAATTCCAGACTTCTAGTTGTCATTGTTCATAAGTTTTCCAAAAACAGTCTAGAAAATTCTATGGTTTTTTTTCTGTGTAAAATTATAGAAATGTCAGTTCCAACATGAATATACACCAGTATTCAGAGCAGCAATCAGCAGTCATCTTTCCTCCAACTTGCTTCTATATGAACGAATAGATTTATGTTATAGGCTAGACACTATGAGAAGGATCTGTAATGTGGCCCATTATTATCATCATTTATTATTATTATTATCATCATCATCATCATCATCATCATTGTCGTCATCATCATCGTCATCTTCATGATCATTATTGAATATTTTTAAAAAACAGAATTAGAGGCTGAATTAAAACAGTGGAAATAATGTGCTACATGGACATGTGCTCAGATGGAAATTCAGAATCAAAGAACCACAGAATCACAGAATGCTTTGGGTTGGAAGGGGCCTTTAGAGTCATCTAGTCCAACTGCTCTGCAGTGAGCAGGGACATCTTCAACTAGATCAGATTGCTCAGAGCCCCATCCAACCTGACCTTGAATGTTTCCAGGGATGGGGCCTCTACCACCTCTTTGGGTAACCTTTTCTAGTGTTTCACTACCCTCATTGTAAAAAATGTTTTCCTTATATCCAGCCTAAATCTACCTGCCTTAGTTTGAAACCATTACTCCCTGACCTGTCACAGCAGACCTTGCTAAAAACATCCCCATCTTTCTTATAGGCCCTCTTTAAGCACTGAAAGGCTGCAGCAAGGTCTCCCTACAGCTTTTCCAGGCTGAACAGCCCCAACTCTTTCAGCTCTCAGACCATTTTTGTGACCCTTCTCTGAAGGGAATCAAATTGAAAAGTATCTGTTTCCTGTGGCCTCAACTGTCACAGAAGAAAGCCAAGCAACTCCATCCTCCATTTCTGGCAATTCAAGACCACTGATTTTACTTTTAAAAAAGATGTAGCAAGGATGCATTGAGCAGAATTCCTTTTGGGGAAGGTGCCAAATAGATGTATATGAGAGTGTTGAGAGCCATTTTGTCTTGAATAAATTCTGTAGAAATTTTTCCAGTGATGTCATAAGCTTTCTTTTATTCTGTTTCTTCTAAGGATGCTATAATTCTGTGGACCTTCCATGGGAAACTGCAGGATACTTTCTCATTCTTGCCACATACCAGACTTGGGAATATAAGCAAAGTGTGGTGTTGTCTTTTTGTATCAGTTCATGCCACCGCAAAGAGATCATCAGTATTGTGAGACTTTAAATAATATGAAATATTTCATTTCTAATTACCAATACTAAACATGTTTTTCTAAATTTTGTGTTTATGGTGATTAATTATTTAGTGATTGCATTAAGTCTGAATATTAGTGTAAAATGGGTTTAATCATTAAAATTACTGAACACTGCGCCAAGAATACAGTCAGAGTTTGAAAAATGGGAAAGATCTAGCTGGAGAACATTTTTGTATGTGCCTAACTTTAACTACCTAAGCCTGCACTTCTGTGCATGGCTGAGCTGGCTCAGTGCTCAGCACCTTGCTAGATCAGGACTTCAAGATTACCATTAATACCTTCCTACTTGAGGACACTGTGTTCCAGCCGTGGCTTTACAGCATGGTCTGCCTGGCCAAACCTGTCCTGCTAAACAACTCCAGGCTGTGAAGATACTTGGCTGAACAACAGAAAGCTCACACCTGCTTTTCCTCACAGCCGTAATGGACTTTTTTGCTGCCACTCTGGCGCCAGGGCTTCCTGCAGCCTTTCTATCTGTCTTCGCGTTTTCTTACTGGGGGAAGGTGGGAAGAAGGCTCGGCAGGAGCTGCAGTGGACTGCAGGCCTGGTGCAACCCTGGCCAGGCTGGAGGAGGCTTGGCTGCCAATCACTCCTCTATTTAAGCTATGTTACCCTTGTTCAATAGAGGTAATGGGTCCAGTGGGCAAGTAATAGGTCCGGTGGGTCTATTACACTTTTTTATTGAAAAGCAAAATAAATAGCCCAGTAAAAGTCACACACTGCCCCAGGGCTGCAATAATTTATGCACCTTCTTACACCTTCTTTTTACTTCTTTTTCTTTTTTGCTTTTTCAGAGTTGCTTGAGTGAACTTTTCCAGCATAGCAGGTAAAAGTTTCTTTCAATTCATTATTAATCATTTGAATAACAGGATATTTGAAAATACTTCACATCGATATGTGGAGAACCATGGCAAGCCTTCACAACTTGATTATATACATGTGTAGTACCAAAGGAGATCACATATTACTAAGCCAAACTTGTTTAATAGAAAGGGCATAAAAATCAAAGTAAGTATACTATCAGGTTTGCTTTCCAGAGAGAACGTCTTTTTCCACAAAACTAAAGAAAGGGTAATTTACCACTCAAACAAGCTGGGAAAGGGAGAACATTCTTTCCTAAACAGCAACAATTATGCATTTGGCAGGCAGTAGTAAAAGCAATTCTGCTTCCCTTCTTAGCCCATAGTAATTCTGTACCTGGGACCGATTAGAGAACAACTGGAGAGGTGATGCTTTTCTTTTCAAGGTCTACCAATTAATTTTATTTTTTTTTGGTTCTGAACATGCTTTACCAGTAGAGTTAAGACTGTCTCACCTCCTTTGTGGCTGGCTCCTACTTGTTCTTCATTTGTACAGATACATATTTTTTATGAGCAGGGGAGAGAAGAAACCCCAATATTGTTTGAAAATCAGGATGATGAAACAAAGGACACCATAAAGGAAATCATATTGATGGGAAACCCTTGAGAACTGCAGAAATCCATGCTTTCTTGAGTATCATAAGAGCAGTATGTTGAATCCTGCTTTGTCTGTTTCAAGTCTGATGCCAGTGATGCTGCAGGATACGAAAATGCTGCAATTTTAAACCTTAAAACCAGTTTTGGACAAAATCTTAGAAAGGCAAGTGTAGCTTTGCCATACTAAACCAAATGACTCACTGTTCTGCTGCTCTGTCTCTGGAATCTTGCTTCACAAGAACACAGCTGCATTAAGCACCTATGGAATAACCTCTCTCTTCAGGGAGGGAAAAAATCTTAACTTCATTAGTTAGGAAGTAGCATATGCCCAAGAGCGAGAGAATGTATGTATATTTTAAAACTCTTTGTTGACTTTTACCCCTACTGTTAACAATTTGGGTAGTCTCATTACTAGGTGACTGTTGTGCAGGATGATTTCATCTAAAGCAGCTGTTTTCCTTCTTTTTTTTTTTTTTTTACTGAGAGCTAAACAAGGGGAAAAAATAAATTTGAAATAATTAAAAAAAACTTCCTAAATTCAATAGAACACTTTAAGCAGAGCGTTTGAGGCAGATATTAAGGAGAGGGGAAAACTCAATCTCTTTATGACTTACTCCTTCCCCTCCTACAAAACTGTCATTAACACCCAAAAATTGGGAGACAATAATAATTATTTCAGACTGTGAAACAGTGAATAAAACTTTATAGAAAAGCTCCTGGTAGGATTAGTACTCAGCTGGAAACAGAGACTGCCACGTGGAGAATGCAACAGTATAACATGGATGAGTAAGGAACCAGTGAGGAAACTAAACAGGTATCCAGCACATGTGAAATAAGGGGAGAGGCCTGGCACTGTATCGGGTCAGGTTGTCTTGTATGTTACAGTTGGCTCCTGCTCATGGAGAAAGGGTTTGGAATAGGCAACTAATGGTGAACAGCAGAATAGTAAGCTATTAAAACAGACAGTGTTGAAAGCTGATTACTCGAAGTTAAACCAGAAGACAAAGATTAATCATAGAATCATAGACTGTATTGCTTTGGAAGAGACCTTTAAATCACAGAGGAAAGTTTTATTTACAGTGTTACTTTTTTAACGTGTTCCTACTTTGTATTTAATGTTGTGCCTGTGAAAGCTACCAAGCCAAGAGTCCTGGAAGTCGACTTGTCTCTTGTCTGCAGAGCAGCAACAGGGTGACTTCTAGTTAGCTGGCTTCCCTACCAGGCTCAGCCTGAAAGAAATGTCCTGGAGAGATGCAAAAAGATACAGGCTATTTTCAGCAGTCCTAATTTCTACTCCAGGCCTCTTTTCCTAATGCTTCTTCTAGATGACCCCCTTGCTTGGGGAAATGATCAGGAACCTCAGAGGCACCTTGCTGTCTGTTGGCAGGAAACACAGTGAACTCTGTTGAAATTCAGGTGAGATAAATCCATCCCAGTGTCCCTACACTTATTCAGCCCAGGAAGCCTTGGTGGAGACAGTGGTGCAACTAGGACCTTGATTGGACTGTCAGTGCATTAATGCGTGAGCATGGAGTAAGCAATTAGATTACCTGTTATGATTCTTTACAGGTCAGATTTCCTTCCATATGGAATAATGATTGTGCACCACTATTTGGGAACAGTAGTGAAGTTTAAACGATAGCAGTACTGTAGGCAGGTAGAAGGAAGTCCCCTAAGAACAAAGGACTTGCAGATGGACTGGAAATATTCAGGTCTAATGTCTGGATTTAATTTTTATGCTGTTGTTAGAGACAGCCTGGAGTTTCTCTAAAAAATAAGCAAAGATATTGTCCTTTTACACTCCCAGGAGCGTAATCTTAAAAAATGTCTTCACTGTTTTTCCAGTGGCTACAGCCTCCCATCACATTGTGTTACTCTGTATAGTGAGGACATCTGGGGGGAATTCAACCCTCTGGCTCCAAGTGAAATTGGTACTGGTTGTCTCTCACCTTCCACTTTTAAAAACACTTGACAATTTGACATTCTTACTGCTAAGTGGAACTGACAGAGGCTCATCAACAATAGGACATTGTTATCAGCTCTGGCAGAAATCATACCAACAGCCTTATGCGAAGTGATGACTTGCATTTACTTCCAGCAGGATGAATGCAATTGGGTGTCAAGTGTTCCCAGTGTATGACTAGGGAACAGTGGGGAAGTTACTTAAAGAACTTGTGTTCTTCCTGCTTCCATCTCAGTCATCTTGGAAGTAGATTGCAAATTGTTTAAACCTTAAAATGCCACAGAATAAATGTCTCATTATTACACTGCAGTTTGATATGGCTTGGAAAAAAACCCTAATATACTCCAACGATTGTTTTCATATGTTGGTCTTTATCAGGCCCAAGATGTTGGGCAAAAGATGAAGGCAAATTATTAGTACCACTCTGCTTGCCAATAATTTTTCTTCTTTCTTTCTTTCTTGTTTTCTTGCTTTCCTGCTTTCTTTCTCACTTTCTTCCTCCCTCCCTTTCTTCTTCCTTCCCTTTTTTTTTTCCTTGAATCCAGTTGTATTAATGAGACTGGTTGCACAACACACACTGTACTGACTTTTCACATGTAAGATGGGCATACAAACCCTGCTTTTGCCAGAGTGATGGAAAGCGATTCAGATCTGAAGGCTATAAAAGGCAAAGCTGAAATGAATTCTGACAAATCATAGCTGAAATCTTCTTGTGGAGAAAGAGGTATTTCTTTCCCCCTACCTCTGCTGTCCAGCTCTTTTTAAATTGTCCAGAATTGACTGTTTAAAATCTGAGAGCTCCAGAGCCTGAAACCACTGGGAATAGAAGGGTTTTATTGATGCCAGCTGAAGGTGCTCTCATCAGGTGAACAGAGGTGTGTTGACAGTCATTGGGTGTGTGAGTGAGTGACATTCAAGTTCCACATTCAATAGTGACCTTGGAGAAAAGTCTATGAAGAAATTAACAGGAGAATTTCAAAAGGATGAGGTGTCCATTCCTGTCATCTTATGATACTCACTTAATAAATAAAGATATAGATTACATATTTTCCTCTCACTTCCCTACCACTGTGCAGACCTGTGTACAAAAATGAATAATGTGACATTTGACTAAAAAATACTGAATGAAAGTGAGGTCCACTCTACTTAAAAATTATTATTATTGAACTGCATAAAATAAAATGGAGTAAAAACCTAAACTTAGCTAGGGTAGGATTTATCTCTTCCTTTCCTAGTGGGAGGTTTTGTTGTTCCTGCTTTTAACTCCTCATTTACAATGCATTTCTCAAGTAAACGTAGATTAAAGGACATCTCAGTAAGAGGAAAATAAAAGCCAAAAAGACTGTCCTGAGGAAACAGCCATTCACTTTTTTTTTTTTCTGGATATAGAAACAGCAGCGAAGGCCATGAGTAGGAAAGAAGGGATGAGACCTCCAGGCTTGCCTTTTGCCAAGGCTGTAAGTCCCATTGGAGTCCACCAGGCTGGGGATCTGCCAGGCAACTGGGAGACTCAGAAATGCAGAACCAGTAGGAAGAACGACCAGGAGAGGCTCAAGCTTCATCCACCAGGAGAAGCTTGAGCTGTGCAAAGGCAGATAAACAGCTGAGGGAGTGCCTAACTGTTAGCTCCATTATCCTTTATTTTCCCTTGTTTTTTTTAGCTGTGTGGTGCTGTAGGAAACACCTGCACGGGGTTCTGGTCTCTTTCTACCCAGCTGACTCTTTTCAGCCATGCACTGGCTTGGGGTCAGCCCTCATGAGCAGGTGTTTTCCCTCAAAATGGCTTTCTTGTCTGAATCCAAGTGGATCACAAGGGCCGAACTTCACTGCCGGAGGTCATGGGTCAAACACGGCAGCACAGGGTCCCCTGGGTACCGTGCTTACCAGGTGTTTAATATTATCAGAGGTTATTTGCTGAAACCGTGATAGAGTGTTCTCAGTGATTCAAAATAAATTTAACGAGAACAGTTTTAAAAGCCCCCACATTAGAGGATGTCTGTTCAATGGACAGAGAGGTTAAAGTTAATTCGATCAGGCATGTGTACTTTCTCCAAAAAGGAACATATGCATTCAGCGGCTTGGCCCCATTTGTTGCAATTTTGGGTCTCATTTCCATTTGCAAGAAAGATAACTACTTGCATATGGAAGCAATAAATAAGAGAAGTCATTAAAATTTCTCTAATTTAGGGGGGAAAAAAAAGTCTTAATGAAGTAATATCTTTGCCAGAGCAGACAGAAATGTAAATTAGAGATTGGAAGGAAACCTATTAAAGGAATTGCTATGTTACTAGTCTTTTTTAATCTAATGAATTTATGAATTGCCACTTGTTAGGTCACAGACTTTGTTAATTTCCTATGTGTTTAGTTAAGCAGAGAAAGTGTGGAGCAGGAGGAGGAAGGGGTGAAAGGAAAATGCTTGTGAACAATGAACTTGAGCAAATATTTTTGTACAATGTGTTAAGGTTATTAGGTTCAAAATTTTTTAATAAAACCAGCTATATTTAGAAAATCTGAGAAAGATTGGTCTACACATCTATTAAACAGGATTATATACATTTCTAAAACTTTTCCTGTGTTTACTTTTTCATTTTCACAAAGTTGCACCCTTTAAAGGTGTAAAGGGTTAAAAAGTCATGACATTTACTGAATAATTGCATTAAAAGCAAGAAAAAATATAAGAGAGCAATGTCAGTTTACGGTGCCAATTTACCAGTCACAAGTCTGTGAGCAATACTGTTGGAAGTTATAGCTAATCCAATACCTCTTGGGCTTTCTTTGCTCCAAATCTCGGAGCGGTATTTTTATTCTCTGTTTTCCTATGGATTGCAGAAGCTAAAAAATAGTGCTGCACCTTGCTTCTCCCTTTGCTGCTGAAGTGCACTAGCAAATGTTCAACTGCAAACTCACTTTCATGAATGTTAAGGTGGGACTCTCAAGTACCCAAAGGTTGAAGTTATCCTAGCTATTTTTGAAAATCCAACTTCTGTTATGGAGGATGTAACAGAGGAGAATAAACACCAAAAATAACAGAGCAAGCAAAGAAAAATAAAATCCTGTTATCTTTCACATAAGTATTCAACAACTGTAGGCAAATTAGTGCTCCGTGCAGTGGATGACATTTTGTGATGCTGTGCTATAAAATACACTAAAAAGCTAATGGACTGGTCCTACTTCCATTATTGTCTACAGGCCTTCTCATGGTACCATGTCCCGACACATACAGAGTGAATGAATGATGCCAATTCAGTGGTTTTTTAAAGTGCATGACTCAGAGATAGCAATGCTAACAACTGCATCAGCAATTGCTTCCTAAACATTCAGCAGTGCCCCCTCCCAGACAGGCAGATGAGTGAGCAGCATACTGAACCTGCCTACATCGACCCTGGGTAGCTGCAATTTCCTTCATCTGTGGAGGCAACTACATATTGAAAGCAATTTCTGAATGGGCTGGATTCTTGATGGTTAATGAAAAATGTTCAAATAGCAAGTTGTTGAGGTACCAAGTGCCTACTTTCTCATCTTTAGGGACTGGGAGGAATTAACAGTAACAGTATCCACTCTGAATAGGCCAGTGAGCATAGACTGAAAAATAAGTTACATGCATATGCGTGCAGGCACAAACACATACACACACTCAGAAATTCAAACCAAACCTTGATGAGCTTTGATAAGCTCCCTGCTGCACTTTGCTTCAGTGTAAATCTCTGCTCCTGTGTGATGCTTCTGGCTCCACTTAGAGCTCTCAAGTAAAAAAAAAACAACAACCCAACCAAAACTCAAAACAAAGGCAGTTTTTGTTGCATTTCTGGCATAAAAGGAAACAAAAATGAATGGAAATCTAACTAAAATGTCTGTTCTCAGGAGGCCCATGTCTGCATTCTTAAGGGTTCAGATCGTTTGGATAAACTCTGTACAAGCATCTGAACTTTTTGGTAGGTCTCCAAATTGAACCTCTTAACCTTCCAAGGCTCACAGACGGCTAGCAATTTTTGTGTTGCTGCAGGGTTTGACTCAGTTTGCTTTCTCAAGCTCTTGATACTGAAAATATTTATCTGGTAGTATCCAGTGCAAGAAGTCACAAGCCTGTCTTTTGGGCTTCATTGGCCACTACAGGGGAGAAGTTTCTGCTAATGAATTAGTCATTGAGAGATGAAATAGGAGTTGTTTTGTGGCTCAGATAGAAGTCTAGGCTTAAGAAAATCTAGTCTCTGTTCCAGGTCCTGCTCTTGACTTCCTATGGGATTTAGACAAGCTCCTATGAACCTTGGTGAAGTGCTTGCTAAAGGGGGATGTCTGCATTACAAGAATAAACTTGTTATTTGTCAGATAGTCTGGAAATGAGCACATCAGAAAGCCTAGAAATCTACTAAGTAATTCCAGAGGGATGAGTAGACTAGTGTGGTTTTAGTTGGCTAGTCTCAGGTACAATTCAAGAAGGGAATTCTTAGGAAGCCTAATGGACTTCAGTTACTAATTTTCTTGGTGCTCAGTATTATTTAAAACAGCTTGGATTTTAAACCACATGAAAAATATGCCACCCTGCTGTTCCCACAGGCGTGAGCCAACAGCTCAAGAAACTACATCTAACTCCTGTGCCAGTATTATATTTATTATTTATGTTTTCAATTACATTTCCATACCAACCTCCACGTGTAAAATTGAAAAATTTAAGCCTGCACCCTCAAAGAATTTTCCTTTTTTTTTCCTTACAGCAGGCACTGTATCTTTGAAAAGGATACTATTGCCCTTGACCTAAAGGGCATAATTCCCACTGAAATTTGTGGAAGTAGGAAGAGTGAGAGTCCTTTTCTCCTCATCAAAATGAGTGTGCTACAGAAAAAGCTTCTGAATCTGTATAAAGTGAGAGGCTCGGCTGGTGCAGCAGTGGTTATTGAGCAGCTTCGAGCAGATGATGATTAACATTGAAGCCAGTATGATTAAATGGAAACGAACTAAATACGACTGTGTTTAAATGAGAAATGAAGTGAATCTTAGATTAGGGGCATTTATGAAAAATGTCCTGGACTTTGATAGCTTTGAAAGATTTTGGTGACCGAATACTGAAAATCTGACAACCAGCTCATTTGTGTAACTAGATGACACTGTCAAAAATAGCTAAATCTGAAGTCTTAACATCAGTGTCCTACACGGTCTTACATCAGACCATTTCTAAGGAAGCTAGGCCAAAGTCACAGTGAAAAAGTCTTTGTGGTCTTTTATATCATGTCTTAAAACATTTGTGTAACTTTATAACAGCTATTGGTAAATTTTGGGATTTTCTTCTCAATTGGACTTCAGGATGAGTGACCCTCCGACACTGTAGCTTTAAAGGTCAGATCTACATTTTGTAAGTAAACAGTATTTTGATATATTAGTTAAATTTCAAGCACTAAACTCAGCAAAACCTGTCATTCATCACCTATCCTCCTTCTCTGAAAGTAACGTATATTCCATACATTTAATATAAGAAAACATCTGTTGCACATATGCTAAAGTACATGTGACATTATGCAAATGCATTTAAAATATTGTAAAATTACTTTGGTTTTCTGTTATATTTTAAAGTATTTCATGTCACTGTGTAGATTATAAAACATAATAACATATCACTATTGAAGTGTAATGTAGCATGTATTAACAAGAACACTGATGACTTGTAGTATTTTATGTTTATTCTATGTCTTTTCCATTTGTTTTCAGTACAGTTGTCTAGTACACTACAAAAGATAAGACTGATACATATCTTTTTTTCTGTATTGATTATAGCTAATGTAATACTGTACTTCTGTGCTGTGATGCATTAACATGGAAAAATTGTTTCAATATAGGAAGAAAATAAACCCAAACCCCTAGGAAGCTGATAGTACAAAAACATAGGAGGAAGAAGAAATTTCTGTTAATACTTTTCTGGAATACAAATACATGAAAATTTCTTTGGAAGATTACTTTAATCTGTAATTTTTACAGAGCTTTAAGTACTTGCTATCTGTTTGATTTCTTACTTAAACACAGTTTTATAAACAATATTGTACAGTAGCAGGATTCCAAGAACCAGTTAAAATAATTTAAAAATCTGTTAAAGTAATCTATGAAGCCCCACTTGCTGATATGAGTTACAGTGTTTTGGCAAATGCATTTACTGAAAAGAAGATTGTGGACAGATGAAGAAATGGGGAGCACCTATTATAAATTTGAGAAACACACTTTCAACAGCAGCTACTGTTCATGAAATTGGTCATAACTCCTTTTAAGTCATGATCTTAAAATGACTGTTTCTAAAACAAGATCAAAAACAAGATCTAAACTACACCTACTAGTCATTTGAGATTAAACTGTTGTCTATTAATTGTGAGGCATTTTGTTGCTGGTCCAAATCCAGTGGTCCAAAAAAGAACCTTTGTGCTTCTTGCTGCTTACACCTCCATCTATTGTACCTTTCATCTCTTAGCAGTGGTCTTCATTGGTTCAGTTGATGAAATATAAGTGCCCAGTGCTATTTGCAATGATCTAATATATGCAAGAAATCCACATGGCTGGCAGAAGCATCATAGGAACTTTGGGATACCTGTGTCCCCTGGAGCTGCAGATGGAGGCGAGGTTTGGTAAGCTAGGTCATCTCAAAGGACAGTAGAAAGAAATCTTTATTTAGACAACTGAATCAAATCTGCTCTGAAAGCGCAAAGGTCTCCCAAAAGCGCTGTATCTTATCTGCAAGTTCTAAGCAGATTTTCTGAATACCCTAGTGTGTGTCATGTGATGGTCAGCAACAATATTTGGGAACCAAAATATTGTCCTCTGGAAATACTCCAACGATTAATAGTGTTAATCTTAATAAATAAATTATAAATTAATCAATAATTTTATATAAAAACAAAATTTGGCCTTCTAGAAGGGAATTTAGTTTGAAAGTGTCTCATGCAGTACTAGCAGTCACTGTAGAGTAGACTCCTATTTTTCTTCACAAAAATCCCTCTAAATTTCTTTGCACTTAAACTTAGGTATCTTGTGTCACCTAAGATGCCTTATAGTAACCAAAACATCTGTATAAGTCTGGCAGAGGTGACACAAGACCCACACACTACTGGAGACTCCTACATTAGTGGAGTGACAGCTGGTGTGTATATCAGGAGGGGTTGAGAACAACTATATCAAAGGGAATTGGGTGAGCAATGTATTGAGAACCATTGATTGTATTGATAATTCCCTTTGACTACAATGTGAGCATAGATAGCAATCCAGGGAAGCCTTCAGGTGCATAACCTGTTGTTTCAGATGGACTCCTGCCCCAGCTCCCCTCAGTTGTTGGGGGTTCTTTCCAGACACAAGAATTTACTTATCTTCATGCTGCTGCCAAAGTTTTTTCATGAGGTTCATTCCAGAAAATATTGGTACTCTGGCCATCACAAAGATATTTTAACTATGAGATTAGCTTTAAGCATCTGAAATCACTAGGATTGTTCAGCACTTTTTTGGAATGCAGCTGTAAAACTAGTTTTGGTTTCATTCATTTAGAATGCCAGGCCTATTTTTTATATCACATAAATGACATGACAGAACAAAAATAATCTTCTTGCTGAGGTGGTTCAGTGACTTTGAAGAGTTGGGATTTGATTTGAGAAATCTTATTGTTCAACTTCAGTAACTGAAGGAGGAGTTTCTAATAGTCTGGGACAAATCATTACTAAAGTGCCACCAACACAGTAAGAAGCACAACTCAGTTGTTTACCTCCTTTATACATACAACTTAAAGTGCTATTTTTTGTTTCAGTGGTTCATAACAAAATTAATAACCTTCTCTGTGGGAACTGTTTTCTCCTTCCTGGTTATTCATTAGTGGCTGTCCTCTATAGCGATTGTTTTATTGTATTTATGTATGTTTCCATGGGCCCATTGCTGTCAATTGATTTCACATTCAGACTATATGTAATACTCATTTATTAGCTCTAGAGTCTCCTTATTTGCATGGATTACTTGTATTGATATTATTAGCCTTGAACAACCCCCAGTAGTCCTGTTCACAGCCATGAGCTTTTAAGTTATAAGTTCAGTTCTTATCAATGTTCAACTGCCAAGTTTTCAGTCAGTTTTAATTAGTCTCATGTTAAAAAAAAAAAAAGAAAAATATATAGCAACAAAAAGGCCAACAGTAGTGACGCATTTTTAGTGGCCACGGTTTCTTCTTTGTCAAACACTCAGACAAACATCTCAACAAACATTTCTGTGTCATTGGTACTTGAGCATTTTACAATGTCTGAAATGCTTCTAAATATGAATTACATATCTGAAAATTATTAATGACATTCTTGGCATTCCATTAATGTTATTTATTATTTATCATGTGTGCGACAGAACTGCCTAGAGGCCTTTGCAAAGGATCAAGGGCCCGTTGAGCTAATCTCTTGCTAGGCATATCAATCCAGATGGATGAGCAAATGCAGGAGCACATGGCAAACAGCAAAGCCTGTTTGTCAGTTCAGCATTCCAGCCTGCAAAATACAGCCGTAGCACAGAGGCAGTGGCACAGTTTGTACTAACTGGCAGCATTAGCTGTCACAGCTGAAAGGACACGGACTGAACAAAGTCAGGCTGGTTTTAGACTTCTTTACTACAAATCGCCTCATCTGTTCTTTGACCTGAATGATAATGTTTTCTAAAGCAGGCTTCAAAGGTAGGAGGAAATGTATGGTTCATTTTTGAACCTGTGATATGGAATCAGAGTGTGGCTGAGGAGCACAAGACAACTAAGAAACAGGAAAGTAATCCTTTGTACCGTATTATTAAGCATCATCTTTTAACTCTGGCAAATAAGGAAACCAATACTAGTGCTGTACACACTCATTTTGTGTATCAAGTGGACTGTCTCTGAAATAGGTGACATTCAAAAGGCTGTTCAGGTCTCCACCATAAGAAACTCATTCCACCTGTGATAAATAATGTATTTACTGATATTTCCACTTCCAAACCTTCCTTCTCCACCTCCTTCCCTTTGCACTGTCAGGAGGAAAAGGACTCAATGGTTAAGGCCTCCTCAGTGACCAGAAAAAGCTGGAGTTGATGATTTGTTCTGTTGCAGGTCTTCATAATGAGCCTGGGTCATTTGTGTGGGCTTTCTCAGTCTTTTTTTTCCTTTGGATTTTATGGAGGGTGATCTTGCCTTCCTGTGGGGCCATGAGGATTCATGAACTTGTTATTGATAAGTGGTTTCTGCTTTTCATCTCCTGGTGTCCTACATCACTTTCTTAGCCACCTTTGCTTCATGATGTCAGGAGAAAGAAGGGTTGGAAAGCTGATGGTGAAAGATGTCAGGAGTTCAAGGGCAGCAGATCTGCTGTGTGAGGCTAGTGCTAACAGCCACAGTCCTTTATTAACCATCACAGTTTCTCCTTTTAGATTGCTCTTGCTCAAAGGCCTCTGAAAACAGCCCAGAAAATACAACTGAAATCGGAAATTTCAAATGGCAACAAGGCCCAATAGCCAAATAAAATAAATGTGCTGGCCTAGGAAATCCTTGTAAATTGCCACCCAACAGCAAGAAACCAACCCTACAACACACAAACTAGAAAGGATACAAAGAAGCCTTTTAATTATGTACAGTAGGCTAATTGTGGCTAAGTAAATATTGGCCAAGGACTTATAAAGTTAGCCTCAGTAAAGTGGGCTTCTGCAGTCATATATAGCCTGCACATTTCACACAGCAGCTTTTTAACCAGTTCCAGCCTAGCATAAATAAAACATATTCTCCAGAAGAATGGCTGTTAACGTGGGAGATCACAGAATCACAGAATATTAGGAGTTGGAAGGGACCTTGAAAGATCGTCTAGTCCAACCTCCCTGCCAAAGCAGGATCACCTAGACTAGGTCACACAGGAAGACATTCAGGCGGGTTTTGAATGTCTCCAGAGAAGGAGACTCCACAACCTCTCTGGGCAGCCTGTTCCTGTGCTTTGTAACCCTTACAGTAAAAAAGTTTTTCCTCATGTTCGGATTGAACCTCCTATGCTCCAGCTTGCTCCCATTTCCCCTTGTCCTGTCATTGACTATCACTGGCTCCTTCCTCCTGACACTCGCCCTTTACAAATTTATAAACATGAATGAGGTCACCCCTCAGTCTCCTCTTCTCCAAGCTAAACAGATCCAGCTCGCTCAGCCTCTCCTCATAAGGGAGATGCTCCACTCCCTCCATCATCTTTGTGGCTCTGCGCTGGACTCTTTCAAGCAATTCCCTTTCCTTCTTGAACTGAGGGGCCCAGAACTGAACACAATATTCCAAATGCAGTCTCACCAGGGCAGAGTATAGGAGGAGGAGAACCTCTCTCGACCTACTAACCACACCCCTTCTGATACACCCCAGGATGTCATTGGCCTTCTTGGCCACAAGGGCACATTGCTGGCTCATGGTTATCCTGCTGTTCACCAACACCCCCAGGTCCTTTTCTGCATGGCAGCTCCACTCACTCGTCCCCATGCCTGTAGTGCTGCATGGGGTTA
>NW_010184807.1:0-873 GCF_000695765.1 Mesitornis unicolor | reverse complement strand
TCAGACCCTTTAGAGCACATTTTGGGGCATTTTTGGACCCTTTGGAGCACTTTTTGTGGGTTTTGGTGCTGGGAGACCCTGTTCTGGTGACCAATGGGGACATCCCCATGAATTGAGGGGTACAGAAACCCTGTCCCGTCCCCCCCCACTGATAAATTTGGAGGTGTTTGGGATGCTTTGGAGCACATTTTGAGTGTTTTTTGGACTCTCTGGAGCAGATTTTTGGGCATTTTGGAGCTGGGAGACCCCACCCCAGTGACTGCTGGGTGCAGAGACCCCTCCTGCCTCCCTGCTGATAAATTTGGGCAGATTTTGGATCCTTTGGAGTACATCTGGGGCTTTTTTTGACTTTTTGGAGCACATCTGGCGGGTTTTGGTGCTGGGAGACCCCATCCTGGTGAGCAATGGGGATGTCCCCATGGATTTAAGGGGACAAAGACCTCATCTTGCCCCCCCACTGATAAATTTGGGGGCTTTGGTGCTGGGAGACCCCACCTCATGACCAAGGGGGGCAGAGACCCCCACCCCAAGAGGGGGGCACTCACCAGCACATCTAGCAGGCGCCGGACGTCTTCATCATCCATGTCAACTGCAACGAGAGAGCAGCGCTGTCAGTGGGGGACACCCAAAAAAGAGGGGGACACCCCAAAAAGAGGGGGATGCCTCCAAAGGACAGGGTTAATCAAGAGGAGGGGATGCCCCAAATGAGGGGATACCCAAAACAGACCTCCCCATGGGGGTCACTGTGGCTCTGTGGCCACCACCCAACACAGCGTGGGCCATGGAGACACCCAAAATACTCAGAAAACCCAAACCGGGCGCTTTTCAACCCGCTTTGGGGGGATCTCTCATGAGCCAGACCCCAGCACCCCC
>NW_010184806.1:0-3220 GCF_000695765.1 Mesitornis unicolor | reverse complement strand
TTTTGGGGCCGATTTGAGGCAATTATGGCCCGTTTTGGGTCCATTTTAAGTCAATTTTGGGGCAATCATGGCCCATTTTGGGTCCATTCTGGGGCAATTATGCCCCATTTTGGGGCCATTTTGGCGCCATTTTAGACCATTTTGGGGCAATCATGGCCCATTTTGGGTCCATTCTGGGGCAATTATGCCCCATTTTGGGGCCATTTTGGCGCCATTTTAGACCATTTTGGGGCAATCATGGCCCATTTTGGGTCCATTCTGGGGCAATTATGCCCCATTTTGGGGCCATTTTGGGGCAATTATGGCCCATTTTTGGGCCATTTTGGGGCCATTTTAGGCCATTTTGGGGCCATTTTGGGGCAATTATGGCCCATTTTGGGGCCATTTTGGCGCCATTTTAGACCATTTTGGGGCAATCATGATCCATTTTGGGGCCTTTTTGGGGCAATTTTGAGGCAATTATGGCCCATTTTGGGGCAATTATGGCCCATTTTGGGGCCATTTTAGACCATTTTGGACCGTTTTAGATCATTTTGGGGCCATTTTAGGTCAATTTTGGGTCAATTTTGGGGCTATTTTGGAGCAATTATGGCCCATTTTGGGGCAATCATGGCCATTTTGAAGCCATTTTGCGGCAATTATGCCCCATTTTGGGGCCATTTGAGACCATTTTGAGGCAATTATGGCCCATTTTAGGTCAATTTTGGGGCCATTTTGGGGCCATTTTGGGGCAATCATGGCCCATTTTGGGTCCATTTTAGACCATTTTGGGGCAATCATGGCCCATTTTGGGGCCATTTTAGACCATTTTGGGGCCATTTTAGGTCAAATATGGCCCATTTTGGGTCAATTTTGGCCCATTTTGGGGCCATTTTAGACCATTTCGGGTCCATTTTAGGTCAATTTTGAGCCATTTTGGGGCAATTTTGGCCCATTTTGGGTACATTTTAGGTCAATTTTGGGGCCAATTATGGCCCATTTTGAGACCATTTTGGGCATTTTGGCCATTTGAGACCATTTTGAGGCAATTATGGCCCATTTTAGGTCAATTTTGGGGCCATTTTGGGGCCATTTTGGGGCAATCATGGCCCATTTTGGGGCCATTTTGGGTAAATTTTGGGTCCATTTTGGGTCAATTATGGCCCATTTTGGGTCCATTTTAGGTCAATTTTGGGGCCATTTTAGGTCAATTTTGAGCCATTTTGGGGCAATTTTGGGCCATTTTGGGTACATTTTAGGTCAATTTTGGGGCCAATTATGGCCCATTTTGAGACCATTTTGGGCATTTTGAGGCAATTATGGCCCATTTTGGGTCAATTTTGGGTTGATTTTGGGCCATTTCAGGTCATTTTGGGCCCACTTTAGACCATTTTGGGCCCACTTTAGACCATTTTGGGGCCATTTTGGGTCAATTATGGCCCATTTTGGGGCCATTTTAGACCATTTCAGACCATTTTGGGGCCATCTTAGGCCATTTTAGACCATTTTGGGGCAATTTTAGGTCAATTTTGGGGCCATTTTGAGGCAATCATGGCCCATTTTGGGGCCATTTTAGACCATTTTGGGGCCATTTTAGGTCAAATATGGCCCATTTTGGGTCAATTTTGGGTCGATTTTGGGCCATTTGGGGGCAACTTTGGGTCATTTTGGGTCATTTAGGGTCAAATTTGAGCCATTTAGGGTCAATTTAGGGCCATTTTGGGACAATTTGGGTCAATTTTGGGCCATTTCAGGTCGATTTGGGGCCAGTTTTGGTCAATTCTAGGCCATGTAGTGCCTTTTTGGGTCAATTTTGGGCCATTTTGGGTTGATTTTTGGGCCATTTTGGGGCCATTTAGTGCCATTTTCTGTCGATTTTAGTTCACTTTGGGTCGATTTTGAGTCATTTTGGGGCCATTTCAGGTCAATTTTGGGCCACTTTGGGTCGATTTTGGCCATTTTCAGGCCATTCTGGGCCAATTTGGCCACTTTGGGGCGATTTTGGGCCACTTTGGGGCGATTTTGGGCCACTTTGGGACAATTTTGGCCATTTTCAGGCCATTTTGGGCCAATTTTGGGCCATTTTAGGTCAATTTTGGGCCACTTTAGATCAATTCTGGCCATTTTCAGGCCATTTTGGGCCATTTCAGGTCAACTTTGGGCCACTTTGGGTTGATTTTGGCCATTTTCAGGCCATTTGGGCCAATTTTGGGCCATTTCAGGTCCTTTTTGGGCCACTTTGGGTCGATTTTGGCCATTTTCAGGCCATTCTGGGCCAATTTGGCCACTTTGGGGTGATTTTCGGCCACTCATTTTGGGTCAATTTTGGGTCATTTCAGGTCCATTTTGGGACATTTTGGGTCAATTTTGGCCATTTCAGGTCAATTTTGGGCCACTTTGGGTCGATTTTGGCCGATTTAGGGCAATTTTGGGCCATTTCAGGTCAAATTTGGGCCACCATTTCAGGTCAATTTTGGGCCACTTTGGGTTGATTTTGGCCATTTTCAGGCCATTTTGGACCAATTTTGGGCCATTTGAGGTCAATTTTGGGCCACTTTGGGTTGATTTTGGCCATTTTCAGGCCATTTTGGACCAATTTTGGGCCATTTGAGGTCAATTTTGGGCCACTTTGGGTTGATTTTGGCCATTTTCAGGCCATTTTGGGCCAGTTTTGGGCCACTTTGGGTCAATTTTGGCCATTTTTACGCCATTTTGGGCCATTTCAGGTCAATTTTGGGCCATTTGAGGTCAATTTTGGGCCACTTTGGGTCGATTTCGGGCCATTTCGGGTCATTTTTTGGGGCGATTTCGGGTCAAGCCAGGGCGGGCCCCTGCCAGTGCTTGGTGACTGCGTTCCAGACGCCGATCTTGCCGGCGTGGCTGGTGGCGATGAGCTGGTTGCCGACGAAGAACAGGGCCTCCAAGGGGACGCCGAGGTGGAAGACGCCTGCGCCAAAAGGGGACACCCATGAGGACTCCCCTGCCCCCAAAAACGGCTCCCAAACCCTCGCACCCCACACCCCAAGGGGGGGGTCAAGCCCTGACCGATTTCGGCGCCGTCGCCGTCGGCGCGCAGGGCCCACAGGATGATTTCGCTGCAGGAAGCGGCTGCCACCATCTTGTCCCGGTCCCCCAAGGCCCCGCCGAGGACCTTGGCGTTCAGGGCCACGCGCTCGATGGCCCAGTCCAGGCGGGGGCTGGAGAAGACCTGGAGCCACCCCGAGGTCTCCTTCATCCTGGG
>NW_010184805.1:0-25142 GCF_000695765.1 Mesitornis unicolor | reverse complement strand
AGCCACGCTTTCCGTGTGTATCGAACAGACCTTTTTAAAAACGGAGCTCTACCCCGCGCCACAGTCAGCGCCGCCTCCCCCCTCTGCCCCCGCAGTGGGCTGAGCCCCGCCCGCGGGCAGCGACATCTGGTCAAGCGATTTAGGGACACAAACCCTGCGCTGGGTTAACTTCCTTCTTTATTTTCCTTTTTTTTTTTCCTTGTCTTTTCGTGTCTTTTGAGATACTGCGGGGAAGTCGCGAGTACGGGCTTTACAGCACGCAGTGCCGAAGTTTTTTGTTCACTTTAAGGACCGTCTCTTGTTTTTTTTTAAACACGTGAAAAGTAAGTATCAACTAGAGTCGTTTTCTGCACTTTTTTTTCAGTCTTTGTTAGCTAAGCTAGAGACTAGACAGCATTGCTCAACCAGGTTTGATTGTTTGGACAGCTAATCCCTTCGAAATTCATCAAAATAATCATTTTAAACCAGTGTTTAGGCTGCTGTAAGTGAAAATAGGCATGTGACGGAACTTTGAGGAATGCCTTTGCTCATCCATCCTGTCTGTTTCTGGAAGAGTAACTGCTTACCACTGTAAATTGTAACTGGGCGTCTCTACCTTGTTACTTAAAATAAGGCCTTTAAGCCATATTTCCACATAATATTGTGTAGCTCTAGTTAAATTGCTTTAAAAATCAGATCAAGTGAGTCGGTGATGGCACTTTTTGCTTGCTTACTGAAAGAAGGAATTCTTAAAATGAGTTGGTGCCGCTGCATGTGATTTGCTACATTTGAATAGCAGCACTCGAGCAGCAGTTGCTTTGGGGAAGCTGCGGTGCAGCAGGAAGTGCAGTTGCAGGATATGGGCCTAAACGTTTTGACAATATGCAGAAATCGTCCAGCATCATTATTACTGACAGAAAATACAACGTGCAGTGATAAAGAACACATAAGGAGGTGGAAATAAGTAATAATTTCCTTTTTCAAAAGACAGATCAAACTGATGGAATTTTAATGCCGTCACACACTTACTGGCCTGTTAGAAGTACACCTTTTTTTTTCAGAAGAAGAAATTCTGTCCTTACTTGGTACACTTAGTACCATTACGATGGTACAAAATCAGTGCTAAAAAAGTTTTGAAAAGTGAAAAAGTGAAGTGCCTTTAGCGATTATATGCTTACATTTACTTCTATTCATATGTTAATGACATCAATTGGAGCACAATTAAGTGTGTATGTAAATGTTTTCAAGGCTGAGATGTATTCTTGCTATTATGCATATCCTTTATATTTTGATCCCCCTTGAATTCAGCTAGAATTAATGCATTGCAGAAATAATTAGATAGTACAGTTTTCATTAATACACCGTGAGCATGTATGTCTGTAGCAGTGGACACTAGGAAGTGCCCAAGTGTGCAAAGATGGGGCATCCTATGATCCCTTAACAGCCTGAATGCAACTGTGTGGGGCTTTAGCATTTTCTGAATCAGAAGTGAGTGGTGTGTCACTTTGAACAGTTCTCAGTAGATTTTTGTTCCAAAAATTTGTCCAATCATTTTGTTAACTCCATGTAGGCTTTTGGCATCTGCAGTGTACTACAGGAGGAGGTCCTTGCTCAGTGCAACTCGACTATGCATTGTGTGAAATGTGGTTTTGGTTTTCTGCAGTTTCCTGTCTGTCTCAGTTAATATTCTTTTCAGGTGGTAGAAACAATGAACAGTTGCTCTCTAGTCACCTTCTCTCTTCAACTCATGATTTTATATCTTTCCTCAGTCTTGTCTTTTCCAAGGTGAAGATTTTTAGTCTGTTTGATTTTTTTTTTTCATGTTACTGTTGATCTCTTTCTTTTTTTTTTTTTTGGCACTGCTATATGCTTCTGGAAATGTGGAGACAGGTACCCAAGACATACATGGTATTCAAAACACAAGAGCAGACAAAATATTGGTTTTCATGGCGTTATCCAGTTCTTTCCATGTAATTCCTGTCATGTATTTGCTTTACTTCGTTAGGGAAGTGAGAAAGAAGATAAAAACTGAGCATTGCTGAATGTTGTTCTGATGAACATTGAACAACCATTGAACATTGTTTTCATAGCATTAACTACATAGATCTCAGGATCTATTTTCTGACTGTTAACATCTACATCCACTGGAGAGTTTTATAGGTAAGAATAGGATTTTTTTCCCTGTTTACATTATGATTATCTGCGTTACATTTCACCTGCCTATGCACTCAGGATGGTGAGGTTGTGTGCAGCCAACTCTATTTTTACCACCCTCAGTAACTTAGTACTTCACCACCTTGCTATTTATTTGTTTTCAGATCATTTATCATTAATTAATTAGCTTTTATTTCAGTAGTATGTCTGTGTGGAAACACCCTGAAGAAATGTATACACAATTCATTCAAAATGTAGGGGGAATATAGTTGTTATCTAGTAGCAGCTCTGTTGCCTAACGAAACTTCCTAGCACATTCCAGGACCCTGTCTTGAGGAGCTTACAATCTAATAATGAACAGTTTCAGCATAAAAAAGAAACCTGGTTTGAGTAGTTTAACATCTGTCATTAACTAGAAGAGTGTTAACTAAATTTCTTCTTGTGACAGAATAACTTTTAGAATAAAGACAAAAATTCCATTTACTATTCCTTAAACAAACACAGAAAAATATGAAGTGTTTCACTTAAATTGGAATTAAGACATTAATTTCAAAGTAATGTAATTTTTTGCTCATCTTCCAGTGTAATTAACAAAAGAAGATGGGTATTTTAGTGATTCTGGTTGATTCTTAAGGTACCTAGGACAGAATGCCTGCACCTATGTAACAGTGGCTGTTGTCACTATGGCGTTAACATACAAACAAATGTCTTCAGTTGCTATTTGGTAAGTTTCTAAATTAAAATTAGGCTACAGTATTTCACAGTACTGAGTTCTTGTTTACACTGTATGTTCTCTATTCTAAAACAGAGTAACTACAAAGAACAGAGAATGTAACTATGACTCTCTTCACTCAAGGCTGTAATCTTGGCATCTTCTTTGGCCTGTTTCTCTCCTTTGACCCACACATTAGCATGTCTAAATCTTACCACATCCACTTGAATATTTCTAACTTTTGATCATTCCCTTCTGTTTGCACTGCCCAATTTCTACTTTATTTTTTGTGTGTCAATGCTCTGGCTATTGTGTTTCCTGTAATCTTGGTATGCACAGGGATCAAAATTACTGTGGTTTTCACCTCAAAGTACCTTTGTTGTCTCCTGTTCTTCAGACACATCAAATACAAACATTTTATTATTCTTTCCTAATCTAGTCCTGTAATTTGGATCAGTTTCTTACCACATGGACAACTTTTGCATCTGTTTAGTAACTTTGGACGCTGTTACTCAGCTCTTCAGAAAACCGTTTTGTGATTTCTCTTGTATCAGTACAGAAGGGTTGATCAGATTCTAAGAAGTCCTCTTTAAAGTTTCTCTTCAAGCCTTTCATACTGTATTAATCAAAGTAATAATAATTAGATCTAATTATTATTGTATGCAATTGTGCCCTGACTGTAATCCTTACCCTTTTTGCATGGAGAGAGAGATTTTACAATATGGTGCCAAACTTGGAAACTTTCACAGGGTAGTATTTAATGAAATTAAGAGGCACATCAGTGCTTTCTAGATTCTCCTCTTTGTGTATTTCTGTGATAAAATTGTCTTGGCTATGGTTCACAGCTTTCTTCAGGACTGAACTTTACTTTGGTCAAAATGCATCTGTTCTATTTGGGATTCATTTTAACTAATGGACTTAGATGTAATCAAGTTCACTAAACAAAGTATCCTTTGAAATTGGAAACAAAATGAATTTCAAAATTCAAAGTATCCTTTGAAATTGGAACCACAGCTATGTGGTTTAAATAGCTCGGCTTTCTAATCATAATATGGGATAATTTGCATAGGAGTTCTTGCATATGATTACTTTAGTAAGTTACTGCATTTGCAGCTTTTCTTAATATCTATGAGGAAGCTGATGTCTGAATACCATTGTTTTAATTATCTTTTCTTTTAATATTACAGTTTGAGAAATTATTTTGTAAATTAATATAAAGACAGTTAAAATTATGCAGGCAGCAACTATCTGTGTGTACCTCAACTTTGTTATCAGATGTTATCAGATGTTAGACTAATTAAAGAAATTGCATTATTACAGCCATAATCAGTTAGCAAAAGAAACCCAACCCAACAAACAAAAGAAATATTACACCTCCAGAAAGCCCATATAAGTGTGGTTCACTTAGGGAAACCAAACTTGAATGAATGTTTGGAGAAGCACTAGCATTGTGTATTATCTTTCTGAGTTTGTATTGTGGCAAAAACTGTGGCTGCTTTGTTTGGTAAACTGTAGAAACGTGCTGCAGCTAAGAACTAGAGCTGCTTGGATGATCTCATATTTATCTGTCTGTAATGTGCTATCCTTTAAAAGCAGGCTATGATATCAGCTGCTAAGATGTCCGTATGTCTTCAATGCTAAAGGCCTGGAGAGATTTGCAGTTGTTCATAGGCAACCAGACATAATGGAAACAAGTCATTGAAGGATACCAAGACATAGTAACTAAGGGAATTTAAAAAATACAGGTAAAAGAAGCTTCTTGTGAAAGTGTATTCACTATGCATGAGATCAGTATACTTGCACTAAGGTGTTTTTAATGTATTTTTCATGTCTAAGGGTGGGAAAGAGAGATCCAGTTACATTCCACACTAAGCAAAATAGTCAGCTTCAAAGGTAAGTCACAACATTTTGATCTTCATCATGTGGCAGCAAAGACCAAGTTACTACAAATTACATCTTTTAGTTTAATTTGTCAAAAACATGCACATGGCAAAGAAAACTGGCAGGGAGTAGTGGGAAAAAGTTGTTGCTTGTATGATAAGATGTCTCTAGTGGATATAACGCTTGTCAGTTTAGATAGTGTGGGTGAAAGCACTAGAAAGGTGTAGCTGCTATGATATGCTATAGTTCAATGAGATTTCCCATTTCTGGGGAAGGAAAATATCAATGCAATGATCAAAGCTGTAGCTCAGCAGTGACGAACTTTGAGGTGAGGAGCAGAAATATATTGTATCAACCTAATTAAACACTAACTCTTTAGAAGGACACAAATCTTTATCTAGTCTCAAACAAGTTTTTTCTGGTGCCCATATTTTTGTTTTTATGACGAGAAGCAGCAACAGCAGCATGTTGGCTTCTGGCACTGTATCCAGATGCTTCCACTACTGTTTTTCATTCCTAATCAATCAGGCTCCTCATCTGAACAAATTTGGGCTCTTTTGAAATGGACCAATATGTGCATCTCCAGATAAAGATGTAATGATGTGCACCTCTGCAGCTGAAATATATTTTGGCCATACCCTAGCTCTCACTTTAATACTGAAATTGTCAATAGACAATGATTTTTGATGTTTTACAACTGCTGATGTGATTTTAATAGTCAGGCCACATATAATCTGTATATTCCCTCAAATTATAGAGTCATAGAATAGTTTGCACTGGAAGGGACCTTAAAGATCATCCGGTCCAACCCCCCTGCCATGACCAGGGACATCTCCCACCAGCCCAGGTTGCCCAAAGCCCTGTCCAACCTGGCCTTGAACACTTCCAGGGAGGGGGCATCCACAGCTTCCCTGGGCAACCTGTGCCAGTGTCTCACCACCTCACAGTAAAGAAATTCTTCCTAATATCCAGTCTAAATCTACCCTCTTCCAGTTTAAAACCATTCCCCCTCATTCTGTTGCTACTTGCCCTTGTAAAAAGTCCCTCCCCAACTTTCCTGTAGGACCCCTTCAGGAACTGGAAGACTACAGTAAGGTCCCCCCAGAGCCTTCTCTTCTCCAGGCTGAACAGCCCCAACTCTCAGTCAGTCCCCGCTCCAGCCCTCTGATCGTCTTTGTGGCCTCCTCTGGACCTGCTCCAACAGCTCCATGTCCTTCTTATATTGAGGGCCCCAGAACTGGATGCAGCACTCCAGGTGGGGTCTCATCAGAGCAGAGCAGAGGGGCAGAATCACCTCCCTCAAACTGCTGGCCACATTTATCTTGATGCAGCCCAGGATGCAGTTGGCTTTCTGGACTGCAAGTGCACATTGCTGGCTTATGTTGAGTTTTTCATTGACCGACACCCCCAAGTCCTTCTCCTCAGGACTGCTCTCGAGCCGTTCTCTCCCCAGCCTGGATTTGTGCTTGGGATTGCCCCTACCCAGGTGCAGGACCTTGCACTTGGCCTTGTTGAACTTCACAACTTGGCATGGGCCCACCTCTCCAGCCTGTCCAGATCCCTCTGGATTGCATCCCTTCCTTCCAGCATATCAACTGCACCACCCAGCTTGGTGTCATCACAAACTTGCTGAGAGTGCACTCGATTCCACTGTCCATGTCGCTGACAAAGATGTTAAACCGTACTGGTCCCAGTACCGATCCCTGGGAACTCCACTCATAACTGGTCTCCATTTGCACATTGAGCCATTGACCACAACTCTCTGAATCTGACCATCCAGCCAATTCCTTATCCAGTGAGTGGGCCATCCATCAAATCCACTTTTCTCCAGTTTCATCACTAGTTTGTCATGTGGGACAGTGCTGAAAGCTTTGCACAAGTCCAGGTAGATGACATCAGTTGCTCTTCTCTTATCCACTGAAGCTGTAATTCCATCATAAAAGGCCACCACATTGGTGAGGCACGATTTGCCCTTGGTAAAGCTGTGTTGGATACCACCAGTCACTGCGTCCTGCATCCCTGTGCCTTAGGAGAGCCTTCAGGAGGATCTGCTCCATGATCTTCCCAGGCACAGAAGTGAGACTGACTGGCCCATAGTTTCCCAGGTCTTCCTTTTTCCCCTTTTTGATAATGGGGGTTATGTTTCCCTTTTTCCAGTCAGCCAGGACTTAACCAGATTGCCATGACCTTTCAGATATGATGGATAGCAGCTTGGCAACTTCATCCACCAGTTCTCTCAGGACCCATGGATGGATGTCATTGGGTCTCATGGACTTGTGCACCTTCAGATTCTTTAGATGGTCTCAAATCTAATCTTCGCTTACAGTGGGTGGATCTTCCTTCTCCCAGTCCCTACCTTTGCCTTCTGTGACTTGGGCAGCACAGCTAGAGCCATTGCCAGTGAAGACCAAGGCAAAGAATTCATTATGCACCTCAGCTTTCTCCATAGCCCGTGTGACCAGTTCTCCATTTTCCTTTCAAAGAAGGCCCACATCTTCCCTAACTTCCCTTTTAACACTGATGTATCTGTAGAAATTCTTCTTGTTCCTCTTTATGTCCCTGGCCAGATTTAATTCCACCTGTGCCCTAGCTTTCCTAACTTGATCCCTGGCTGTTTGGACAACTTCTTTGTAATTTTCCCAGCTAACTTGTTCTCGCTAGAGTAAGTCCAGGAGCATCTTGTTGATCCATGCAGGCCTCCTGGCATTCTTGCCTGCCTTCCTCCTTGGGATGCACTGCTCCTGTACTCAGAGGAGATGGTCCTTGAATATCAACCAGCTTGCTTGGGCCCCTCTTCCCTCCAGGGCTGTATCCCACCACACTCTGTCCAGCAGATCCCTGAAGAGACTAAAATCTGCTCTCCTTTCCATAACTGTTTAGTCAAGTACAATTTGTAATCCTATGGTATAAGCAAAACTAAAGATTAATGATAAACTAGAAAATAGGTGACTTCCTTCATATGTAGCATCTCTCTATAAAAAGTTTACTGTATGCCAAATAATTTTTTATTATAAAATCTACACCTTCAGAGAAATAACATTAAACTTAAGAATACATACTAATATTTCAATGGCAATTCAGTCCTTATCTTGGTAATTGAAATTTCTGTCTTGAATTGAAATACAGGCATTTTATGGACTCTGCTCATTAATAGTGCTAAAGATTAAGTCTAGCTAGGGAGCTGGTTTGGTTTTTCAGGGAAGTCTGACTTAACACATGAGCATCAGATGCATAAATATATTTTGAAAAAGATCAGTCCAAGTCAGGTCAGGTCATTTACTGGGAGGAAGTCTGGGGAGGTGGGGGGCGAAAGCTGAATCATTCACTCAGCTTCTCTCATTTACACATCTTTCAGATACTTATTTTATTGACCCTAAATCATTAAGACAGGCCTTTGTTAATTAACATTCATTTAAATTCTGTTAAATTACCAAAATTACATTATCTTGTAGCAGGCAACAACCCAGTAAAGAAATTGTGCTGAGTTATACCTCGTGAGGGTCTGGCCTGTGTTTCAGCACATGCTTGAGTATAATCTCAACCATTCTGTTTGGCTGTATTATCTCATTCAGTTGTATGTATGAAACCCTCATAGGCCTTAATGCTTTCTTAAGGTAAGTATTGTAAAAGCTTGGACCTAGAAGAAAATAATATTAACATATTGACTATTTGTTCATAATTAATTAAAACTCAAGTATCAAGCTGTGGATGACTACATAATAGTGCTTTGAAGAAAATATGTGGAAATATATATAATATCTTTACTCTTGACTTAAAAAAATATTATTGGAATAGTAAGCATTCAAAGATTATAATACATTTATATAAAATTTTCTTGACTTCTGAGATCTTTGGAGATTAATTTGGTTTTAGCATTCAAAGTAATGATGGTCTAATAAGACAGTCTATGTAAGCAGATCTCCGGAACAAAACATGGAGATGTAACTTCTCCCACTCCTCAAAGGAGGAGAAATGTAACAGAATCCTGCAATTGTGATTTAGTAACTATTTCTTCTGGAGATTCAACATGAGATTAAAAAAATAGCAAAATTATGCAATTAAGCTAATTAGCTCATTAATGTGGAAGTATTTTGTCATTCTAACCACAGAAGGAATTCATCTGAGTAAAAAAGCAGACAGAAATAAATTGTGGTAGGAGACAGAAATGGTCTGGTTTTAAGAGGATAAATTTGTGTTTTATGTCTGTCCTCAAAAGCTCAAGCACTGTACCAGCATGTCTTAGGTTAGTTTTATTTTTAGCAATTGTTAAGACCAGGTTGTTCATCACACATAACCTGAGCCTTCTATGTTGTCCAGAAAGTCATGACACGTGGTGGCAGTGTTCCAGTTTCAAACAACTTGTTTCAGTAATCTTTCCAATTTAAGTCTACTTATTTAGCTAAAAGTCACTTTTCTTCCTCATATAACGCAATAGGACTGTTCAGCATTCATAACCCATGCTGTGTGCAGTTGCAGTAATTTATCAGCCTGCTCTTAGCATCTTAGCTGAAGCTCCTGCTCCTTTCCACCATGCCCATTTACTGAAAGCAGTACTCATGGCATGCTTTGGGCTTAAGACAAGTCGGAGCCTGAATTTACCACATCAGAAACTGCACACCAACTGAAGATTTGAAATGGTTTTGTAACTCTGATGGGTTTGCTGCTTTTGTCTCCTCTGTGTGGTATAACGATACATCATGCTTATTTACAGACATAGAGGGATTGTATTTAATTGTCAAAGGCAAACAAATGCTGGCAAAGCAGACCGCAGTTTCCCAAGAACAAGTGACAGAGCAGTGGCTTGATCATTTCACTCAGCTCTCTGTGCTCGGAACTGGTGCTTATTACCTAAGAGGAGCAAGAACAGTTGTGTGATGTGAATACTTATTTAAATATTCCCAAGGTGTTCATTTGTGTCAGGTGATACGCTTTATAAGTAAAAATAAATAGGAACTTTTAGAAAATATTGCTAATCCCTGTGGGATTCACCCAAACAGTGAAGACTAGTCCATCATAAAAAGCCTCTGTCCCCCATTGTTAAAAACGTGTCTGAATTGACTACGTAAGCAAAACTTAACGTGTGCTATGGAAATTTTAAAAATTCTGAGTCTAGATGATGCAAGTGTATTAACTTCAATGGATTAAATTTTATGTGCTTGCTTATGGCTAAAATGTGTCCGGCATACTGAGGTACAAAGTAATGATGTAGAAACAATCAGCCATGTGCACCTGTTGGATATTTCTTGCGAGGAAAGAATAATAATTCACCCTCAATAACAAAAGCAACACATTTAGAAGGGTTCTTTCATTGCTTTGGAGATCTTGTGTTTGCATTAACAACAACCTGACAGGAAAGGACCTTGAAAGAAAGCGAACTGGACACAGCAATAGATTTTTCCAGAGCTGATTACTGAAACCCAGAAGTTGACATGATGATATCTTTGCACTTATACTCAATTGGTAATAACAAGGTAGCAACAACTGATTCTTGATAGAACAACTCAAACACTGTATCAGTGAAGAATTACATTTAAGTTTACATCATTAACTCATTTCTTAATTATCATGTACTTGCTGTATCATTTATATTGTTCCATAATGATTCCTGTTGTAATTGTTTAAATTATGGACAAGTTTATGGAAGCATGGAAAAAAATCCTGAGGGTTTTCCGAGGCCTGAAAATCTGTCTAGTTTAACCTTGATGGCATTTTAACTACATTTTGAAAAAATGTTATATCAATTCCAAGTTACCTGAAACATATGTGCCCTATTTTATTGTAACTTTTAACATAACATTGACAATGAGTCACAGAGGTTTCTTCTTTTTACTTAGCATTCTAAAGGGATACCGCATAATAAATTTCACTGACACATTATTTGTTACAGGAAACTGCAGTGCGATGTTTGTTGATTACCTATATTGCTGTATTCAAAATGTATTCTTCACTAGAATTAGGATATTTATTAAATGTGACTATTATGCCAATATATTACTAGAGAAAAAAGCATAGTGAGCAAACAGTACAATTAGTAAATGAAGTGAACATGTACCTGTATTACCCTTTATTATTGTTTACTTACCTGCTGCTTTGTGATCTGTTTCTCTGTGACTGCTGCTAATTACAAAGACTCTAAAATTCATAATAATTACTGCTTAGTACCAGTCCGTGCTTGATAATGGTTTGAAAGTTTGTGATTTCTGGCCACTTTGCTTTTTAGTACTTAATTACTGTAAGGCTTATTGCAGTGTAGCAGTTGCCTAAATGTAGGTCTCCTAGATGCATGCAGCCTTTGGGATTTAAAATTGTACACGCTGCTTTCTTTGTCTGATAGATACAATTTACAAAAAAGCTATGTACCAGAGGGTTAGCCAAATACCAAAGAAACTGAGTAACATATCTCAAGTTGTTGTCAAGGGTGTTGGTGGACAGCAGGATGCCCATGAGCCAGCAATGTGCCCTTGAGCCAAGAAGGCCAATGCCATCCTGGGGTGTATGAGAAGGGGTGGTTGTAGGGCAGAGAGGTTCTCCTCCCCCTCTGCTCTGCCCTGGTGAGACCACATCTAGAATATTGTGCCCAGTTCTGGGCCCTCAGTTCAAGAAGGACAGGAACTGCTTGAAAGAGTCCATCAGGGCCACAAAGATGATGGAGGGAGTGGAGCATCTCCCTTATGAGGAGTGGCTGAGGGAGCTGGGGCTCTTGAGCTTGAAGAAGAGGAGACTGAGGGGTGCCCTCATTCATGGGGATCAATTTGTAAAAGGCAAGTGTCAGGAGGAAGGAGCCAGGCTCTGCTCTGTGATGTCCAATGCCAGGACAAGGGGCAATGGTCCCAAGCTGGAGCACAGGAGGTTCAAGCTGAACATGAGGACAAACTTTGTGAGTGTGAGGGTGCCAGAGCATGGCCCAGGCTGCCCAGAGAGGTTGTGGAGTCTCCTTCTCTGCAGACATTCAAAACCTGCCTGGCCGTGTTCCTGTGTGACTGCTCTGGTGATCCTGCTCTGGCAGGGGTTGGACTGGGGGAGCTTTCCAGGTCCCTTCCAACTCCTCATATTCCGTGATTCTGTGATTCAAGTGAAGTTGCTTACATCATGTATTCAGATTGCTGCTGTTAATTCTGAGGCAATTTTACATTAAGAAGTGAACATCAGATATCAGGTAGTATTGTCAAAGGTTAGATTTAAACAAGTTTTTATGTTCTTCAGTTTTGGCCTTGATTACTTAGCATGAAGTTACTGAAATAGCCCTGTTTGTTAAAAATGTTACATACTTGGCTTGTCTGCATTCATTAATGCTGAAAGTGAGGAATCTATCCTTTGCACATAAATTTAGTTTTACTTTTATTTATTAACATGTCCCCTTCCCACTATTTGCATTTTTCATGCAAGTTCTGAAAGAGTTGGAGGGAAGGAGGAAAACAGCATTCCAGTTTTAAGGAAATGTTTAGTTAAACTTCCAATGCTTTCTGATATATTAGACAAAAAAAGAGAAATATTTTCCACACTCAATTCATACACTTTGTAGTTTAGGAATGGTTAAAATGTACATGGGGCAGTTATGCTAATTGAAATCCTAGAATGTATCCTACTTAGTTACTTCCCCAGCCAGGTCTCCTACACAATTAAGTCTGTACCAAATCTAGTGGTTCAATTTACTTATTTTGGAATAAAAAAAAACATCTAATTGCTGTAAAATATATTAATCTGGCATGTAAATATTTAAAATAACTAAGGAGTTTCCAGGGCTACTCTTGAGAGCCTGGTTCTGTACACTGCCCAGCAAAATAGAAGAGCCTTAGAGAAAATAGGCAGAAATGCTGCTATAGCACATATGTTTTATACTAAGGCTTTAGTCAATCATGATCTATAAACAGGATCATGCTTCTGAGAAGATAAAAAAGCCTAAAGAGCTAAAAGCCTTTGTTTTCATAGCATATACAGGAATATATTGACTTGGGACATAAATGAAATGAGTATGTCATTTTACTATATGTAAAGTAACAAGTACATTTTTTCTCTGCTTGTGTTCATCTGAAACATACATAAACTGTTTTTGTAAATGGACATTGATGTTCCATAAGATGTTTGTGAAGTCAGGCCATGTTTTCCCAGTTATTTGGAAAATTAGTCTTAAATGACAAAATGACTTGCAGAAATTTATCTTACGTGAACCTTAACCAATAGAATCAGGTACTTTCCCTGCATTGTTCATTACTTAATCACTGAACATAGCTCACAAATGCAAATGAAATTTTTTAGGCATGGAATGCAAACAATATGTTCCGAGAGCTGAAAGCCATTTCTTTTGATTAAATAAAAACCCAATTTGTAATTTGATTTTCCTCCTTCCCCACCTTTCTTTTCCATCCCCCACCCCCCCTCCTTTTTCCTATATATAGACAGGCTATGGGACTCACTAAGGGCCAGCTTTCTTAAGAAGCTTCCTTGATGATTAATAATAAGCTAAACATGCTTTGTTTGAATTAGGCAAGGATTCAAAATTCTTTTTATCACTTGATCTGTGTTTATTCATACTGAGAGCATATCTGTACCTAACGCTATGGGTTGAACAATCTTACTGATAGCAGCAGAAGCATGCACAAGTATCAATCCCCTGTATAACGTCAATATGACAATAAGCACAATCCTCAATTGCTCTTAAATATCTACGGAATCTAAATGATTCCTCATTTCATGCAGTACCTGTGCTGTGTGGAAAGCTGACTCCCAACTTCGAACTGTTTTTCATTTTCTTTTACAGCTAAGAGAGTTTTTGCTACTGCTGGTATTTTGATTCCACTTTGTTTAGGTTCTGCTTTGGGTTTTTGTGAGGTGCATTGATCTTGGCAATTCTTTCTTAATCTCAGATAATCATTCCCATTGCTGTGATAGACAATATTCCTGGGCAACTTTGTCTTTTTGCTCACTGAAGTTATTAGCACTGGCTTCGGGAGTATTTGTTAATGAGGTTTGTGGGTTCTTGAGGACTAAGTACCATCAAAATAGCTTATTATCTCATCAACACAACCAGAGATTTGTTTTGAACACCCTGTTTCAGTCAGGATGGGAAAGAGCTGTACTCCAGACAAAACCCCATGCCCTTTGATTCCTGAGCAAGACCTTAGTAATGGGTCAGATCCATGACCATTGTGGCAATTGGAGAAAATTGTCAGACCTACAGCATCACACTACCTGTTTTCCAGAGAGCTCTAACACAGGCTATTGCCATATTAGCATGTTCTAAAGGAAAAGATCTCCCCGTGGTCTAGATCTTCACCTCCCCTCAGTGCTTCCTAAGTACTTTCCAAGGCTACTTTTCCAACAACTGAGTTACTTGTACTCCATAAAGGACTGGACTCTTCAGCCTCACTTGAATTCCACATTAGGAAGGACCTTGTGTGCTTCTCAAACTGTATCCACAAGGTCTTTGACCATCTGGTGACCTTTATCAGATTACTGCCCAAAGATTTTTGCCAGAAGTTTGACACTCCAATTATTGAGGGTCATATGTCCTCTAGAACAATCCTGCAAGCCTCCCTTGACACAGCAGGGACAGCAGTCTGTGCTTTCACCTCCTTACTTCTTAGGCAGTTTTCTCGGCTTCTGTGTTTCCAGGGAGAACAAAACAGTTACAAAGAAAGAGATTCTTTACCATTCATTTCAAAGGAGCGCTACGGACCACAAAGGGCTGTGAGCTGGAACATTGGACCAGAAGCAAGCAGAAGTGGCAGGAAATATCTTAATCTCTACTGGTTACTTAGGGAAGTTTTGCCTTTTTTTTTTTGAGTATAGACTTTTTGTATCTGAGTCTGAGCAACTTTAATATTAGAATGTTCTTCTAATTACCCGTTCTTCCAGGTCTTTGTAATGGATGCTTGCTTTCTTGGCTAGAAGTTGTCCTTAGGTGACTTGAGATCAGAAGGAGGTATACTGTCCTCCCCAGAACTCTAGTATATCAGGTATCAGACGTTTCTCCTAGCAATCTGCCTGGGTTTTTGAATGAGCTGGAAAACAGATTAGGTCGTTTCAAGCATCCATATGACAAGCAGGAGGTCCATGACAATGGAGTCATTGTAGAAATGTAGAAAGTCTGGAAACTTTTCTGCAAGACCCATTTTTTCCATGGATATGAATAGGAAATGCCGTCTTTTTTACTTCAGAGTGTCTTCCAGATCTTTTCGTAATCAACTCGTGATGGAGACAGGTGCATTCATATCAACCATACGTGTGTTCTCTGATCTTCAGAGTTGTTTTGAAATAGGGTAGTGATGATCATTCTGATAGCTAAGGATGAACATAAGGCAGATCTGACATAATTTCAACATTTCGGTTGAGCTTCTCTGTCCAACTTCATTATTGAAGTCCTTTTATTTTTTTTTAAATGCCTAGAGAATTTTTTCCCTTCAGAGAAATACCCTAATTAAGAGAGGAACAAATAAAAGGCAAATTTATTTGGCCAAGTAGGCTTAATTTGCCACGTGACACACAGAAAAGCCAATTTTCCTTTCCTTGGCCTCTGTGGCTTGAATTCTGCTCTATTTCCTGGATGGCGCTGGGTTCCTCTGTCAGCTCAATCTCTTTGACATCTGTTTCAGCACCTCATTTCCAGGCTAGTGGGTTCTTTCTTTGTGTTGATATTATAGTAATTGTATCTTGAAGGGTTTGCTAATATTTTTTCTCCTTTATGCACTAGTTTTCAAGAAGGATCTATAATATCATAGCTGTTTCCTCTGTTTCTGGATGCTTTTTGAGTGGTCAGAAATGGCACTTGAGCTTTGAAGTGCTTGTGAACGTTCAGCACACGTCCTTCATAACTTACGCTAATTTTGGAAAGAGGTATGCATTAAGAAAGAAAAAGTATGAATAAAGAACACATGCAACGCTCGATACACATTAAAAGCGTTATGAACTATTTAAAGAAATAACCTAAAAATGCTGATATATTATATGCTAAGCTATGAAGTACTGCTATAATTTTACTTGTATGCTGCAGTTGCACAATGCTGCATTATTAAAACCTTTTGTAAAAATACAAATTTGCATAATAATAATGTCAAGTTCTGTTCTGTTTTGTAATTTCTTTCCATCTTTGTGGCTAATCAGATTTGGGCCAAAACCCAAAAGACCATTCTCAAATATGTTGCTGCAGGCTGATACCCAGTATCTAGATTAATCCTTTAATTGATATGATAGGAAATTTGGAGATATACACACGCGGCCACCACTTCTCAATAAAAGCAGAAATAAAATACATTTTATGTACTTTCTTAATTTGATTTAAATTTGACAGTAATGACTACATGTTCAAGATCCAAGTAAAGCTATGGCTATACTGAAGTCAGTGAAAAAAGAAATTGATGATGATGTAAAAATTGTAACTCAGAAACTGGATTTTAAAACTCAGGTTGAATACATTCTGCAGAAATGTTCAGTGAGTCTACTTTGCACTAGAAATAGAAATTTATATCCCTTCAGTAAAGAGCTGCATCATGAAATGGCAAGCCCTATGCTTGGTTGAAGATTGGTTATTATTGATAAGGAAGCAGTATCGGGGCATACTTCAAATTACACTGTATGAGTGGGTTTTGGATGAGGTCCTAAATAAATTAACTTACTGTTTAGCTTTAGTTGTGAGAAGACTATTTTTGTCTGAAACAAATCCAAACACCATGTGCTGAGTATTGTGTAAAGTTTATAGTGAGAATATAGAACTTGATAAAAGCAGCATTCTGCTTGAGAGTAGTTTATTTTGTAACTTTTACCTGTGTGATTTTGCACAATGTTAAAAAGAAATACAAATCCATTCATCTTTGCTGCTCGCTGTGAAACAAGTACCCGGGGCTTTCTGGTAAATGTGTTGCCTTAGTGCGTTTCAAGTTGCGTAACAAACTGATATCCTCTATCACTGGTCGCTTTTCAAAATCCTAAGGTACAGATTCAATTTCCAACCTGGAAGATATTTTCCTGATTTTATTAAATGTTATAACACAGTTGAAAGGGTCTATAAAAATGCAAAGATAGTCTTCTGATTTGATGCTTTCGCTAGTCCTGTTTTCTTTAGTTTCTCTATTCCAAGTATGAAATCTTTCATTTGGTAACACCTTTTGTCTGAAGAATTATTATTCCTGTTCATTTAATGATGTGATAAACACAGCTTAGAAAAATACTTTGGTGCTGCAGAATCTGTTGTGAATGAGACATCTGTAGTCGGAAATGTATTTGATAGATACTTCTTAAAATCAAGAGCAGATCTGCAGATGTGTTGACTATATAGTGATAGCTAATAACTATTGCGGAGTTTTCTAGATACTTATTGGCTAGTTTCAAGGCAGGGTTATATCAAGGCAGTCTGGAATTAATTTGGAGCCCTTCAGACCTGTCACTGAATCTTTCCATGGACCAGGCTTAGAAGCCAAGGGTTGTGCCAAATACTCTGGATTTAGAATTATCCTTACATCAATGGAATTTGTTCGTAATTTAAGTATGGATGATGCTCTGCCTGAGCTCAGCGATCTGTCAGAATGATCGCAGGCAATGGACGCTAGACTGCCAGAAGCGCTCATATTGGTCAGGAGAGGGTTGGATTTCTGCTTGCATTGCTGTTAGTGTAAGAATATAGGCAATGAAAATGGCAGCGCCAAATAAAATCTGTGCTATGAAAACAGAGAAATGCATGACAGCAAAGCTGTTAAAATCCATGTAGCGAAGTGAGGAGCTTGGCAAACAGTAAAAAAACCGAGCTGATGACAGCAAGCGTTTTTAAAAAGAAAGCTTACTCAAACATCTATTTTCCCCTGCATATGAATTCTGTACTGTAGTCTTTCCTAATCGTAAACTAAATCCATGCTAAGAATGGGCTGAGTCACTTTTTGAAAAGTGTAGTACAGAAATACCAGAACTGTTGCTTAAAGAGCAGCTGACTATTACAATAAGTTTAACACTCCCGTAGGACTTGAAAATGCCTGTAAAGAGAAGTGTCACAAAATCCTTAATATCTTGCCAGGAATAGTAGTAAGGTCTTCCCTCTCTCTTCTGCCTTTTTTTTCTTTTTTATATATTAAAGTATTTAGTTTAATAGCCCCTGGCAAAATTATTTCTGTATGTGAATGCTTCAAGCAGAAACTTTTGGCAATAATAGATGTGGCAAAAACCTTGTGAACATTTTATTGTGTGATCTACATGTAAGTACCCATTGTAAAATATTTATGGAGTATAAATGCATAACTAAGAAGGTAATACTTTGTCTAGCCATTAATTTAATGTCTGTCAAAGGAAATGGGATCCATTAGTGGTCTCATGGATTACAAAGGCTTTATTTCTGTATCACTCTATCTGTTATCTCCAATCTGTGTGGACAATTCTACTTAATCCTTTCATAGGTAGAAATTTCAAAAAATTTCCTCATTAATATGACTGGTACAGTATCAATTCATGAACTTGCGCATCACTCATAGATGTCGGTTTCCAAATGTTATATATGTACTGCTGAATGTTTGATGACACTTTGGTTTTGATTCAGGTATGCTTAGTCAAAAGAATTCCAACAAAATGAATCAACAGTAACACTTAATGCATTTGAAAGAGTCTGTCCAAGTACACACACACTGAAATTGATCTTTTATTCTCCAAACCCTAAAATTATAAGTGCCATTCTTTTTCATTGAAACAAAAAGCTTGACAGATGTTCATAAAACTCCAATAATATTTTTCCTAATACTCCCACAAATTATAATAGTTCTTCAGATATCTTTCGATGACTTGGAGAATACTTTGTACAGTGTTTAAATAATAACTTCTGGGCTAGCAAGCAATTTACAGCTCAAAATAGATTTTTCTTGTAAAATTAATGTATATTATACAGAAAAACTTCCTCACTCAGAACAAAGAAATAAATTCCAGATCCAAGAAATAACTAGCAATGATATCCATGTGAATTTTTGCTTTATTTTTGCTTTATTCAAACAAGAACTTACAAATAAAGACTGTTTCCGTGGCCAGGATATGCTGTACCAGCTCTACTGGGTTGAGCCGTATGCCCCTTGTTTATTCCAGGACTGGACAGAAAGAGCCAGACTCTTCTGCAGTTCTCTTTCCACAGGGATTATTTTAGCCTGCTTTCAGTACTGCTGGGTCTTTCCCAGCCAGCTCTGATGATCAAACAAGGTTAGTTGCCCTGAAGCCTTGCCCTGAAAAGGACAAATTATGTCAGATCACAAAAGCTATGGAAATTTAAACATTGGGAATAGACTTGAAAAATTTGTGTAGTTAACATTTTTCATTACAAAAGATTCCAGTGTTTAAAATCGGTCAGTAGTTTAAAGACTGTTAAAAAATGCCTTTGGCAACATGAATGCAGGCTGTCATAAAGAAATGTCTGCACCTCTACTGAGACCTTGCAAAACAATAAGAAAGGAATCTGGCATCATTTAGAGAAACGAGTTATTTTTTCCTATTTAGAGTACTGAATACAAAACAAGAGATTTTTTTTTCTTTGTGAGCACTGCTGAAATAATCTTTGAATTATTCTAGTGACAAGTTCATACGTTTATAGCAGCTGTCAAATTTTTGCCCTCAGTCTTAACCTAGTTGATGAAAATGTAATCAAATATGTCCAATGTTGCACAGGAATGCTTACAGTTAAGTAGTCTTTTCACCTTGTAAAATACCTGTTAATGAAGTAAATGTATTACCTGCAATACATCCAAATATGGACTGTTCACATTGTTGAGACAGTAAGACAGTTCTCAGACAAACTTAGTCAAAATGTTCAGTCCTGAATGTATTATGACAATATCCAATTTAATCTAATCTTAAGTAATCTTGCTTTGATGAAACCATCCTGCGTACATGAAGCTGAAATGTTTGTAAGTATGTTAGTCTGGAATAAGGGTGTTTGGGCCGTTATTTAAACCCAGTTGTATTTTAGAGATTAAGATCCAGGTTTGTGGCATTAAAATCAAAAGACACAAATCAATGACATGAGAAGTGTAGGCCCTTAATGTGAAATGATCATCAACCATGGTGACCTGAGACTAATTTAGGTGTAAATTTAGTCCAACTAAATACAGCATATCAAATTGAAGGGTCTTCTGAAACAAATGTCATTGCTGTTTCTGCCCTCCCATATTTGTAGACTATAGAGGATAAGAGGGCATTTTTTTTGTGTTTTGGGTTGTTTGGGTTTTTTCTTTTAATAGGGGAAGGAAGAACTCCATTATTTTAAGGTCTCCTGTACTTCGTTCTCCTGATTATAATTTTTAAGAGAGTCTTGTACTCTGTTCCAGAAGAAGGTAGCCACTCCTCCTCATGTTGGCCTAGATGACTGATCGTCAAATGGGCATTCACCATACAATACAAAAAAAGGGAGCTAAGTATACAAATTAAATTCTTCCTGTCTCACTTTCTTACAGTGTCCCACATTTCATAAAAATAGGGATAGCATTGTTATAAAACTTCAGAGTTACTTACCTAACGCAGCTCACTTTTTGTTCCCCTATGTTCTTGCTTATGCCACCTATTCTAGGAGCAGTCTAACTTTTGTTTCGTGGGTGAGCTTTACTTCATCCTTCCTCTTCAGCACAAATAGTACCTTCAAGTCTCCTAATAATGACCATTTCTTTTCCCCAGTAGTAACAGTCAGACTTCCAACAATTGCTAGATACTGAGCTATGGGTTTTGTGTTTTTTTTTTTAGTTGAAGAAGATTGAGATTAATTTATAACAATTTTATTCTTATACATAATCAGCTACTTAGTGTAGGAAGCTATACTGCATGAATCATGAAATACAGGCCAAAGAAATTAAATTAGAGTATTCAAATGTCACAGCAGTATGTCCATTCCTATTTGCTCAACAGTAACAGCACTGCTATTTGCAAGTAACCACTCATCCATCTTACAGGAGCAGCTCCATGATCTCCCTGGGACTTGTCCTTCCCTTCCTCCAAGGGGATGGAGATGCTGCCTTCACTCAGTTTCTCTCTTACTCTGGCACAACAGTTTTCTTTCTTCTTCTTTTGCAATCTGCTGTGCCTAAGTAGCACAAAACATGCAGTCCCTGGGAGTGTTACCACTGACACCAGCAGAGCCAATCTTTTACCAAAAAAACTCCATACAGCTACAGGAGCATAGTGCACAGCACGCAGTGGTTAATGTAGTTTGATGGTGAGTGGTATCCCAAAAGGGCACTTGGTGGAATGTTGTTTCCTCTGGTGAATCTGCAGTAGAGGAGGCATAATGGCCTTGCCCTGTAGTTCCTGTGTATTAATCTCTGCAGAGCAATGCCTGCTATCGCTCAGATGTCAGATGCTGTTTATAACTACACTGGAAACATAACATAGAACAAAATAGTATCATTCATTTCTCTTGAGACTGTATGTGCATGTTTTAAGTTAGCTATTTGGTCACTGCTGCACTCAGTTCAAACATTGCATTAGCAGTATTGTAAGGTGGCTTGCAAAGTTTTGTCCATGAATTGGTCCAGTTGCTCTCTCAATATGTGACCAAAAGACCATGATGTGGCTTTCATGGCACAGCTATGACTCAGGAAGTACCACCTTGTCTTTGCTTGAGCCTCCTGCTTTTAATGAGACCCAAAACCAGTGCTGGAGGACACAGCGAGCGTCTCTCTTCAGTGTCTCTGTGCCAGTTGTGATCTGATGAGCGTTCATCACCTTTCCTTGTTTATCTGTCATTTAGACTGAAGACTTCTACTCTTTACTGTCATTCTTTATATGAAGCTATTCTATATTCTGAATAATTCTTTCTACTTTTCGCAGTACCCTCAGTACTGCCACATCATTTTAAGGTGGGAAACACAAATCACAACCAGTATCAAAGTCTGAATGGTGTCAGATGCTGTGTGGATTTATACAGTGGCATAGTAATGCTTTACGTTTGGTCCTTCTTCCTAATAATTCTTAATGCTTAATTTGGCTGTTACTGAGCATTGAAGATGTTGCCTTAGAGCTATCAATTGTGTGTTCATTTCTCTGAAGTGATCCTGATTATCAGGTTGCCAACTGTGAAACTATAAGTGAGAAAATACTATCTTCTCCTTCGTAAACATAGGTGTTTTATAAATAGATTATTTAAATGTGAAGGTAGTTTTCCTTTTCAGTTCTGCAGTCTTTTATGTTGTGATTTCTTGGTGTAATATGTTGACTGCTGCTTGTCATTCACTTTTTTCTCTACAATTAAATTCATGTTTCTTTAATCATCTTTCTCTATTAATTCAAACCTTGAACTATGCAAGCATGTCCTAATAATGGCGTTAGGACTGTTACCAAAGAAAATGTTTGATGAACTTTCCTATAGCTTTTAGTATTATAAAATTAATACCTGTGATATGGATAATTTGGATAGTTTTGTAGATATTTGGTAATGGATCAGATACAGCAGAGGCAAAATCAGTGTGAAGTTGTGTCCTCAGCGATGTGTCTCAACATGGCTCAGAGAAAACAGCAGTTTAACCATCTTGGCCACTCATCACTGTTTTTTCTGCTGTGTCTATCAGCTGCATCTGTGTTACTAAAGCCTTTTGTCATGTGGATTTTTATTTCCTATGCAGCTGTCTAAAACTGTCAGATCCTTTCTTGCAGGCCACTGCACCACCATTAAATATAGCAAGGGTGACATTTTCTCAGGTGCAGAGGTCAACGTAATGCTTATGTATCACCCAATTTTTACTGAAACTGTCACTTAAGGCCTTCATTCAAATTTTCTAACTGCTTTGGATGACTGACAAACCACCAACTTCAATAATTTCAGTAACTGCCATATTTTGGCAAAATACACGTAAAATGCTTCCTTTCTGATTTGATGCCTTTGTTATCTGAAAATTAAAAAAAGAGCTATTTGATTTTGTGTCGCTCATTCCTTTCTCTCATTTGGTATTTAAATATTATAGTCCCGGTTCAAATACATGAATGGGGAATAGGTTGGATGCTTTCGAACACCAACGCACTGAGATGTAATCAGAAACACACTGCAAACCCACTGGCTTTAGCTCAGCCTATGGAGTGCTTGAACTGAGCCTAAAGGGCAAGCAGGAGCATTCAGAAGGAAGTGAATGACTTCCTTCCACCGGGAGCACTTCCCCTGCTCTAGGGATCATTCCCACCTCTGGCAGCCTCCGGTGCTGCTGCCCTGGGAGGATGGGAGCAGTTGTGCTGCCTGAGGCACCGAGGAGCAGCTGGAACCATTCCCTGCCACCCTGCCTGCCATCACCTGAAGCAGTTTGCTACAGAATACATTTTTAATAGCCGGACATCTGGTTAGTTTGGTTTTGAATATATTTTTCTATCCATGTATTAAAGGAAAAGAGATTACTCAGGAAAATACTTAAGTTGTTATTTAATAAACATATACAATAATTCATATAGCTTCCAAAAGTTCTTCATTTATACAGCTTTTACAAATTTTCTCTGTGAAGTTTTACAAATCCTGCCTTTTTGTCACTAAAATCGTGGTTCCTACCATTACTTGTTGCTGTATACAGAACAACAGAGAGTCTTGGCATAGTTTACTGTTCTATCAAAACAAACTTCTCCCAAAAGAGAGGAAATATCTGCCTATTGTTCTGGTACTGTAGGTGGCGTAAACGGATCTTTAGGGAGTCCCTTATTGCTGGAGGAAGTTATTACAGAATGGCATTATAGCAGAGACTGCGGGAATATTCACGGACAGTTCAGTGAAACTTCAAAACTGTTCCGCTCACTTAATAAAATGTTTATATATCCTGTTTCAGTGCACGCCAAAAAATGTGGAAGAAAGGAAGTTATTTCAGATCAAATGAGTTTTTATTAATCAGAAAGCTTAAAAATATCAGCACAATTGAGGTAATTTAAATCTGTTTAGATATTTATTTTCCTAGACAACACTGTAGCCCCCTCCAGATAAAAAGATAAAATTCTCCAGTGGTAAGAGAAATGTGTCATTGGTGCTGCAGCAATCAAAAGGGGATAGAACACTTGTTTGACTTTAATGACAGCGACTTCAGCAGCTGGATACTTGTTTGAAAAAATTAACCTTATGACTACAGTATCTATTGTCTTAATGCTTGAGGCATGCAATCCTATGGAGCTCTCATAGTAATTTTAAACTCACTATATAAAAATACATTGTCCAAAATGAGAGCTTCAGTAAGAAATTAATTTTTGTTAAGCACTTGTAATCTTTGAGAGCAAAAAGACCTAATTTGAAATTTAATCACATCTTAGCTGTAATTAAGACATAGTAGTGTTTTTCTCACACAATTCATAACAGTGCTTCTCATTTAGCTTTATATGATTTTAGAGACTTCCTGTACCCTTTAAAAAAAACCAACCCAGAAATACAAGAGGATTTCCAGTCTGCTACATCTGACTAACAGTGTCTGTTGTTTTACTCCTACCAAAATGCCTTCATTTGTTTTTTCACCCTGCGCTGCTTACGGTCGTAACATTTGTTAACCTGAACACTGTATGAACACTTAACTGCAGTTTTGGGAAGCACACCTCTTCATAAACTGCACGAGTGTCATAAAAGGGCAGTGACTGAAATACAGCTTTACAGCCTTCTACTGGTTTTGGAACAGGTAGGATTGGACTCTGTAGCCTTTTGAAGCAAGAGGTCCCATAGCTATGCTCGCTGTCTACACAAGATGGGTGCAATGTATATACACTCTACACAGACACCCCTCTTTCAACAGCAATGGATTTCGCCTCAGAATGGAAAAAAATGAGAGAGGAATAGTAAAATATATAGTAAAATAGTAAAAACATAATACAGATTCTTTAGTAATTAATCCTATTTTGCATCAGTGCCTTTATCTTCGGTGGTTTTAAAATTGCTACAACTATTTCAAAACTGGTAAAATGGTTAATGCTGGGGTTTTGTTTTTTTCTAGAAATTAATTTCAAATTCCGCAATGCAAGTTTTGCTCAAGTAACAAAGTGTTTGTTTTGCACACAAGAATTTTAAGAGACGTGCTGCATCGTTCCGAGTAAGAGAAACACTGAGGCAAAGCAGGCTGCAGGAAGCCATTCTGGACCTTTAGCAGCGAGAAGCTGCCAGGGTTTTGTAAACTGTGGGGTGACGGCGCCAGAAAACGGGCCGTGGACTGGGGAGCGTCCGCAGCGCCTCGGGGCGCCAGGCGAAACTCTGGACGCCGGGTCCCTCCCGCGGCTGAACGCCCGGTGGAAGCTGCGGGCACCTGCGGGCAGCGCGCCGCGGTGACAGCGGCCCCTCCGGCTAGCGGCCGCGGAAGGACCGCGCATGCGCTGCCCGTGTGGGACCTGCGCGGTATCCCTCGCTCCGAAGGCGGGGCGAGTCGCCGGGTGCTCGATCGATGACTCGAGATTTGACTAGCGCTGCTTGGCCGGTATCAGCCCAGAGCGATCGCTGCCGGAGCGGTTCCCCCTCGCTGCCCCGGAGCCCGCG
>NW_010184804.1:203544-203796 GCF_000695765.1 Mesitornis unicolor | reverse complement strand
GATGCCGGGGGGCAAGAGAGGGCTGGTGGCACCGCAGAACACCTTCCTGGAGAACATTGTCCGGCGCTCAAGCGGTGAGAGATCCCCTCCGTCCATCCATCCATCCCTCCGTCCATCCATCCCTCCGTCCATCCATCCCTTCCTTCATCCTCGCCACGGCTCCTCGGGCTGTGCCAAAGCGGCGCCTTCAAGGAACGGGCTCTGCCCGGGGTGAGGGGCTGGCGGGCTCCCCTGGAGGCTGCCCGCCGCGGG
>NW_010184804.1:180990-203474 GCF_000695765.1 Mesitornis unicolor | reverse complement strand
TTTTTTGTGAGCCGCTTCTGGAAATAAGTAGTTATCATTTACATTTCTAATATCCTCTCTTCTTGTCGGGTCATTTTTTTCCTTATTGTGCTTTAGTTCTCTAATAATTGGGCTTGCAAGTGTTTTCATTCAGGGTTTCAAAGTCTTTACAGTTTTATGACACTTTAAAATCTCTGGCAAAGGTACTGCGAAAGAGGATGAGGGAGTGACTGTGATTTGGATGATGGTAAATCCTGTGGCTGAGCAAATACATAAAGAACTGTCTGCAGCTGCTCATCCACAGCTCTTCTGTTGGGTGAATATTTACAGGACTGGTTCAGGACTGCATGGCCATCAAATTATTCCTTGCTGCTGGAGTTAATTTTACCCTTTCACCCAGTGCAAAGCACTGATCACGAGTCATGTATATGGCTCCATTAAAGTTACGACGTGGTTGCAGACCACCATCTCTCTAGGGGTATTAATATACATGCTGTTTTAAGCAAGTCTTGTGCTAGTTGCATTCCTTTTTTACATAGTCTTTGCACTGGCACAAAACTGCTGAAACATAGGAATGTTTGCACAAATGAAGTCCAGCAGGAGACCTTGTCTTTGCATCTGCTAAAGGATGTCTCCTTGGACAGTGCAAGTTTAGGGTGACCCTGCCATACCACAGCACTGCTGTGCCAGCGTGCATCTGGGGCGTGAATGGGGAAAGGTGGGCAAGGCAGAGCATTGAGAAAAGTTGCCATATGTATTATTAATCAAGACACTGATGTGATGTGAAATCCTGCTGAGAAGTGTTCCCTTCCACCTTTCTATTGCACAGTTCTGGATTTACCTCACATTTGTACTAACATGGTCTGGTGTACTGACATGAAGTTGGTTTTGAGGGCAAGTAGCGAATTACTGATTCATTGATTTTCCCAGGAGGAGGAGTGGGATGAGGACCTAGAATTTGTTTTTAAATGTTGTTTGTTAAGATGCCAGCCTTGTATTAAGCCATCAACCCTTTTCTGGGGGGATTCTTTCATCTTGTATTGCTTGTGTCAGTTCTGTGGTCGGCAGCTCACTCCCTGTCAGGCTCTGGAGCTGCACGGTCACTAGGAGCTGGTTTCCTGCAATAGTGTATTTATTTACCAGAATATTAGATGCTAGCTTAATTAATAAAGGTTTATATAGCACTTTCCCTCTGACAATTTCAAAACGCTGGGTGGAATTTAATTACACTTTGCAGCTCCTTGTGGAAGAGGATGCACAGAGATGTTCCCAACCTGTTCTTCGAATTGTGGCATGAACAGGGGCTTGGGGCATCCCAGTTGTTTTCACAAGCTCATGCGGCAAGTTGGCGGCAGAGCTGAGGACACGGCTTGGGATTGCCATGCTTTCGTATTGTGCTCTAATTAAATCACACGTCCTCCCTGGTGAAAGCTCAGTAAAGCTTTGAGATGTCAAAGACTGGGAAAGCTCAGAAGGCTTTCACAAATTGGACTTTAAAAGCACATTTCCCTCTCCAGTTTTTTAACCTGGTCTAATTTGGGAGCATAAATCGTGCTGATCTGTTCACGCATTTTTCTCTGCCAGTGATGGTGCCTAAGCTTGATGCTACCGAGGCAAGTCTGCCCCATTGGGCAACAAGGTGAAAAGTAGATTGGGAATTTGTTTTTAACTCATGTAAGTGGTCATGTTGTGCTCTGAAACATGATTTAGTTCTTATTTTTGTCATCCAGGACATAACCTTATTTGCCCTTTATAGAAATAGTAATTTTCATTGCATTCAGCACTGTTTAATCCGAACTTAGTGGTATCCAGTAGAGCAAATCTGGTTCAAGTATCTCCTGCCAATGCTTGGTAGAAGGCAAGGATTTGGTCTGCTGAGCGTGTGCTGGGTTTTGGTTTTATACTTGAATTCACCAGTTTCCAAGAGATTTTTCATTGACAAGTTGGGGAACAGGATGAAGGAAAGACCGATGATTGTTTTTTCAAAATACTTCTTCAGCATCCTCAAAGAAACCCCTTCTGTCCTCTATCTTGGTTAAAGAACACTCTCTTTTGAGAGTCCTCACACTTATGCAATCCTATTGCATTTCTTGACCATAAATCTTTTCTTAAGAACCCGGAGAGGTTTGTAGATAGAGGCAGTATCTTCTATTAGGAAACAGGTACAGCTGGCAAAGCTAGATGGGTATTTCAGCAGTTAGGCTCTTCTTCAGGTGAAATAGAAGCAGCGGTTTCAAAATGAAATGTAGGTGGAGACAAATTACTGAGAGTTGCCAGAGATGGATCTGAATAACAGAATTTATAGACAAATTGCAGTAATTTTAAAATGTGGAAAGTCAGAACTGACATAGTGGCAACATGGTGCACAGACTTAGTGTGGTGGCCAGCCTGGCACTGAAAGCAATAATATATTAATTTTTCAGCATTATTTACGCATTTTCTGTTTAGGAATGTTGTGTGCCTTTACTTTTCACCCCAGCTTGGGCTACAAATCAGGTTAAAATTGTGGGAGAAGCGCTCGCGGCAACTCAGTCATCAGCAAAGCATCAAAGGGCTGAGCAGAGAGGAATGGGGTGGCTGTGGCTCTTCTGCCGTCCGTGTGCAGGGATGGGACTTCTGGGCTGCCCTGCCCAATGTTTCTGTCCCAGCCAATGTGTTTGGGAAGGATGGAGCAATGGCCAAAGTGACAGCAGGGTCCCATGGTGTCTCTTTACCCAGGAAACCTCTCTTTTTGAAGGCAACTTCACACCCTGAATCTTGTGAAGTGTTTCAGAGCTGTGGCATGCTTGGCTTTTTGGGCAGCAGCAGGTTGCAGGTGGTTCTCAAAGCATTTTGTGGTGGGTGGTGCCTCTCAAGCTGCTTTGTGGGTTCTTTGCCTGCACCGCAGCCATGCTCCACTCGAGGACAGACAAAATGTGGGGAGAAGCGGGGTCTGTCCTTAGACCAGCTGCCACAGGTGGTAAAAAGGGACAAGCCCTGAGGACACACAGACCTTTCTCCAGGGTAATCTCAGAGCACTCTCTGCAGTCTTTTTTTTTTTTTTTCCTGTTAAAGCGCAGTGAAAATGCATCGAGTAAATGTCTTATCTGAGGCTCACAAAGATTGATACGTTCTCGTCTGTGCCCTGGATCTCAAGAACATCAGGTGTTTTGCTGAGCTGAAAGAAGGCGGCTTTTGAGGGAGCATTTTCTTAGATCACATTAAAGTGACCGCCTTTTACTGCCATTAGTATTTTGGACTTTAATAGTGGCCTTCCTTAGGGCAATGTTGTCTTCTAAGATGTCCTCAGCAGCCTGTGCCTGTTTATTGCAAATATTATGGTAGCTTCTTTAGTGCAGTCAGAGCTCCTGCTGACACTGACCTCAGCTCAGCGTTGTGGAGGTGCAAGGGGTGCAGAATTGGGCAGCTCTCTAGAGCTGGGCTGGGCTTCGTGGACCTGGACCGCGAGCAGAGCGATCCAGCGAGTTGAGCCACACGTGCAGGGGCAGAGAAATGCGGCTCTCTTGCCCATCCATCTTCACCCTTCGCATATTCTAGGAGCAAAGCATTAAGCTTGTGTGAATGGCATAGTTTGCTTTTATGGATGAGTTTGTGAAAAGGTTAACTGTGGGACTTTGTGGCAATGTGCAATAAAGAGTACAAACAGTCTGGAAGAGGGTCTTAATGCAGTGAAAGACTATGTATGTTCTTATCTCTATGATAAGAGTCATCATTCTGTGATCACTGGTTATGGTTTCTATTGCAATAACGCTTAGAAGCTTCCTCGGGAAAACTCAGCTCTTTCACAAATGTGTATTTTGGTACTTGGACTGAAACCTTGGCCCCGTAAGGCTGATGTGGGGATTTTACCATGAGCTTTAATGAAGCTAGCCTTTCGTTCCTGGCCTTTTTCTGCTTTGTGTGCTGTGTCGTCAGGGCAGGTTACCTAGGAGGGAGAGGGAAATGTGTCACATCTGTAGTGCTAAGACACCTTTTTCATTTTTATTACGCTGGTATTATAGATAAAATGAGTGTCTGTTGTCTCTCCTGTTCTTCTTACTCACCTACATAGTGTACCTGATGTTTAAAGGCAGGATGTAAAATTGTTCTCACAGGACAGGATACGTGTAGGCTCCACTCCCCGAAATTCAAACAAAACTGCATTTTCATTTGATCCAAATTAAGTGACACATGCTGCAGAAAGTTCTATAAAGCGAGTTACTTCAAGTTTTGTGTCTGTCATGGGGATCCTCCAAAAGAAAAGCGTACCTCAGCAGTCCCCTAAATCCCTACATAAAGACACTGAACCATGGGGTGAAAGTTTCCATCCCTCAGTTCATTTCTCTGCTGAGAAGTTACTGAAGGGCTGACCAAGGAGCTTATGTCCTCAAGGCTTTCCTTCGCCTTTGAAGGCACAGGGTTTTGTTTGTTTGTTTGTTTGTTTGATTGATTGATTTCAGTTTCAATGACTGCAGGGGCCCGCTGATGTGTAAATCAATGCAAAGTGGATTTTTACACTAAGAAGCATTACTAGATGGCATCTGTGGGGAGTTTTCAATCGCAAGTGCCCCGCTTTCCTTACTCTTCAAGTTGCTTTGCCGAATGCAAAAAGATTAAGCGTATCTGACTGCTGCTGAAATCCAGGGAGTTTTACATGGTCTAAGTTTTTTGATTTTTTTTAAAAATTTTTATAAATTTTATTATGGTAGCTCTATACCATTGTATTAATTCAGAAACCGACATAATGCTGTGTCGTTAGCTGAAGGAGCAGCTGGATTTCCTTGAAGTCTGATGAGCTGCTTTATAATTTGTGGGTCTCTCTAATATTTTAGGCAGTGGGATGGGGCGGTGGAAGAGATGTCCTCTTTTGGGGGAGGTTTGAGGGCTGCCGAGCGCTTGCCACAAGAGGTCACTGCAAGAGTTATTGCGTTCCCAGGTTAATGTTTAAATCTGAGAGAGAAGAGAAAACATGAAATTATGGATTTTTTTTATTTTTTTTAAGAGTAAACATCCAGGTTTTTTTATTGCTGTCGGAAGGAGTGTACAGCCAGAGAGTAATGTCAGGAAGTTAAGTGAGGGATGCTTTCTCTTCCTTATTGACACAAAACTCTTTCTGGGGTCAATGAAGCTGTGCCACAATAAGCGCAGGGACCACGCTGCTTGCAGGCTTTCACATTCAGAATGATTAAAGTTATTTTTTTAAGTTTTCAGGAGATAAATTCCAGGCGGGCTTTAATCTTTCTTCTTGAGCTCACTTGCTAAATTGCTGAAAGCTGCTGTGTTCCCAGCTAAGTGACTTACACGTGGATTTAATATTTCAGCCAGTGCTGGATTATTTATCTTTTGTTTTATTTGAGGAGCACTTATTTGGGGCAGGAAATAGATCATTTCAGCATAGTTAGTATGGTGGCATTTTGCTCCGGGTTTATCCCTCTTTACATTTTCATAATATGAGTATTAAATAAAAACAACAGAGGTACAGAAAAGTGACGTAAAGAGTAAGTCCTTTGAGAGATGATTTTTTTTTTCAGGCAAGCGATGCTTAGTGTGCTGGATAAACTGGATGACACTGATGTTTTGCAAGCTTTAAAGACATCAGGGAAATAATGTATTTTTTAGAAAACACCAAGGTAGTTTTACAGCAAGGAGCCCGAAGTGCTGGTGGAGGTTGCTGTTTCAAGCACAGCGTTGTCCACAGAGCTGGGGGAATATTGGTGCCCCTTGAGGCTGATTTCGGAGGGCAGTGCCCTCCAAAAGGATTTGGGATTTTCTGTTGTTTTCTGCGGAGGTGCAGTACGCCTTGAGCTTGTGGTTGGAGTCACTCTGTACACCACCACTTTATATATATACATTGCCAGGGCCAAGGCATGCTCAGGAGAGCTAAAAGAAAATGAAAAATGAGAACAATTTTTTAGGACCTCTTTTCCCAACACGCACACAGAGGAGCCCTGCAAGTCTTCCAAGATGGTCTAAACAAGACTGCAGCAACACGCGGACCCTGTCAGCTGGCAGGAGTTTAAGTGGTTTGGGGCTTTTGTAAGACAGCATTAGCAAAAAAGGCAAATTCCAGATGTTTCACAGACCCTGTCAGGTCTGGGCTGTATTTGCTCTGCAGTAGAAGGGTGGTAATTCTGAAAGACAGCTCTGTGTAAAGTTGCTTGAGTTAGGAGTTTATTCCTAGATGGAAGCACGGCTTCTTTTTGTTACTATAATTATTACTTTTGTTCTGCTACTGCTTCATTTTTTAAAACATCTTTTCAGCATTAACTTTTCTACAAAGATAAGTTGCCTGTTTTACGGAGAGAGGGTGAAATTCCGAGATGGTGATTTAAGCAATTATGGTTACGAATGGTACCCAAGCATTTTTTGAGAAAAGATTATTAGAGACAGCATTTCTCACTTAGCTAAGCATGTCTCCTGGAATGATTTAGCTGCTCTTGCTCTCCTGTGATTACATGATGTGAATTTTACACTGCTTTGGGCATTTTGTTGGTTAAAAAAAATTGCTTGCACATTGTAGTACTTTCCCCCCCCCCCACAAAAAAACCCCAAAACTAAACAAGCCTCAGCGCTGTGTTGAGTGTCAGCTCCTGCAAGATAGGAAAAGATTAAAGGCTTGCTGCTCTACAGCATAGGCTGCCTTCATACAAAAGAGCCTTTCTACAGAAAACAGAAGAACAGCAGCAACAAATACAGCACCTTTAACAACTGTTTTCCTCAATTGTGTTTTCCAACCTGAAATTTTGCTAACTGTATGCCTCTAACACCCTAATTCCTTGCCATCAGTATTAAAGCTGGTAAATAGGAGAGTTATATTAGCTAATAAAAAGCCTACTGACTTCCTAGGAGGAATCTTAGCAGCTCTGAGCCAGGCGAGGCTGCTGGGTGAGCTCTGCATCCCCACTCCCTTATAGACAGACACTGCTCCCGCCGGACGTGTCCTCTCACAGAACTTGTGCAGCTCACAGATTGGTGATGGGGGGATGGGTGGAGAAAATGATTGATGGAGGTGATGACATCAAGACAAGCTTAGAAATAATTAAAATTGACTTTTATCTCTAAGGAAATGGGAAGTGGAAATGCATTTTCAGCGCAACGGAGAAATCCAAGAGAGGATGAATGCGTTACCAGGTGTTTCAGGGCAACGATCGCACAAGTTTTGAAGTTAGCTGCATGTTAATGCTTTCAGAGTTTGAGATATCACCACTTGGTAGTCTGGATCACAGTTGCCTGAAGTTTCACATGCTGGATCAGGCCATTGGTGTGCCAGGCGTGCTGTCCTGCTTTCAGCGATGGCCAGTGCTTAGCAGACCAAGGGAGAAGTTCCTAGCCTCCGTAGTAAAATACTTGTGAGATTGAGACTTCTCATATACTTGAGACTTTCCTTTTTGGGCCACAGCACAGATATTGCACAAGTTTTAGTTACCAGTGTCTTACTGCAGAATGCGAGCTGTATTTATGTGTTGCCATCCATAACTTCAGCTATCTTTGGCAATCACTGCTGTGATACTGTTCTTTCACTGAAGTCCCGTTAAGCTTAAAAACAGTGAATTCAAGTGTTCTGGTGTAGGCATAGTGGCTGAATTCAGTGTTGTCCAGTTATTAGTAGTTAAACTCTTAATGTAATAAATTCTTGAAAAAAAAATAGCTTGTGGAATGTAGCTCTTGTGTATTGAATCCAACAGGAAGACAACTGTGGAGAACTCAGTGCTGGTGTCCTTGCTATGCTCATCACCCTGCGTCTTGTAAACCTTTTGTTGGCTTCTTTTCTTTTCCTTCTGAAGAGGGTCCAAACAGCAGTCTTGGCTGTTGAAGGCGAGAGCAGGCAAGGAGAGCTTGCCTCTCTCATGAAGGGAGCATGAGCCTGGGTCTGTCTTGCAGGAGGCATCTGCCCTGAGGGCCAGTCTGTGGTGTGTGGCAGTGCAGGGCTCATGACCATGCTTTAGAAATGACTGACTGTGTAAAAGTCCTTTGGCTCACTCCAAATATGACTTTGGTGTGAACTGACCAATGTGGAGTGTGGGCCATCAGGGGAACAGAAGGACTAGGAATGAAGCTGGGATTTGATGATGGAAGTGCGCTCGGTGCTCGCCTGCAGCAACGCTGGTGGGGCACATCCCTGGGCTGCCGTAGGGTGAATAGTTGTGATCTGGGTGTGTGTGATGAGTGTGGATGTATCTTGGGATAACAAGACAAGTCAGTTGGCAGCCTGTACGCAGGTCTGTAGCACACTTGTCTTTCGCTATACCTGCTCTGCTTGAATGAAGACTTGACTTGTGCTGGAGGCTGCTGTGGACGTCACCGCAGGGCACAGGGGGATGTCGAGGTGCCCTTGGCAGAGGGTCCTTGCTTTGGAGCTGCTGGCAAAGAAGGCCATGAGGAATGTGCAGCCAGTTGTGTTTGGAAGGGAACAGACTTGTCTTGGGTGTTAGACTGCCCTATGACAACTGGAGATGGAGAAGAAATGTGGTTTTTCCAACCCTTGTTTCTTACACCAGGTTCAGGCAGCCATCAGGAAATTGAACAGCGTGGAATTTGCCATAGTCAGACTGATGGGAATCTTAACCCAGGACACAGCTGTGGTTGATCTGTCTTAGCGAGGAAACCACATAACTGAGCTGTAGAAATATGGAAGTCGGGCATGCAGACGGATTTAGTCCACGACTGGCTGTTAGGACCCAGCCTCAGGGGAGGTACCTGCAGAAATGGACTTTCAGGAGTGGTTAGTGGTGATGACACAATATAAAGCAGTCTTTTCTCCAGCTACGCAAACCTCCAAAATACCCTAAGGTTGTATTCTCATTAAAGAAGTCTCTGTTGTTGACCAAGGTTAGTCTCCAAAATGGAGACGTGTTAGAGAATATACAAGGGCTCCTGATAAAATGTAGAGTAGCCATGGAGTCCTGTGAATGCTGAGACTTGGGTACACGGTAAAACCCAAGGATCAGATGCTGACCTGTTCTTCCTTCAATTTTATCAAGCTGCTCGCTGAGCAGTGGCATTAATGAGACATGGGTTCCCATGGCTTTGGGCCCACGGTTAGATTTCTTGGCCTCCAGTGAGGTGCAAACACCGATTCAAGGTTTTTCTTCAGTTGGAATAGGGCACACACATATGTATTCACATGCTGAGCATGGATGAATAAGCCTTATTTGCTTAGCTTAGAAACTTAAGTAAAGAATAATTTATGGGGACAAAAGAAAACATGTTCTAATATCTGGTCAAGTTTCTAGTACATATACAGTATATCTAATCTTACCTTGCAAATACTAGTATCTACCAAAATACTTCTAGTATCTATTTGTTTTTATTTTTATGGGGTTTTTTAAAAACTGTCAGTAGTTTGGCTTATGTTTTATTCCCTCCCAAGTTTCTGGTGGATTTGATCAGTTTAGTGAATGCCTTCACAGGTATTTTGAGACCCTCAGGTGTACAGAAGTATAAAATCTGTAGAGGACAACCATTAAATGGTGTATGTCAGCTGCTGGCTGCAACGCCTGTCTTCTGCTGTATACTCCATGTGACTCTGAAACAGTTACGTGGTGGGAATACACAATCAAATTTATGTCTGTCAGGCAGGGAGGCTTCAAAGCAGGGTTATCTGCTTATGGTCCTCTGGGGAGCACCCAGATGTTGACAGCATCCATGAGTGAGTTTGGTGTTGCAGTCTCTCATCACCCCTGTTGTGCCTGTTGTACCTAGCTATGTGAGCGAAACTCTGGCAAAAGCTAATGCAGTAAAGAAATCTATTGCTAAATCAAACCTGAGAACTTGTAGTAGTGGTTGCTTCCCTGTGAGGTGGGAAAGTAAGAATTGCTTGAGCTCCCATCCTCTCCGGCTGCTGAGGTGCAGTGGTGGTAGGGTGGGTTTAGGGGGCTGCTGGTGTCTGCCCTGTTCCAAACTGGAGAAGGTGTTGGGGGCCATCAGTACAACCAGATGAGCTCCAGCGAACCCTTTGATTTCCAGGGGGTCAGAATGTCCCCTGTGTTAGTGTCTGTGCTGTGCTGAGTCCCCAGTGCAGAAAGGGCTGCGGAAAGCCAGGGAGATTTTATGTAATGCTCAGGCTTTACTCCATGCCTCCTGCTGCTTTGTAGCGAGGGCATCTCCCTTCGGGTAGTAAAGCAAATTTTGCTTTAAAAAAAGTTGGCATTTAGGCTTAAGGATATTTGTGATGGATTCAAATAAATTCTTTGAGCTTAGAAGTGTTAGATTTTGCAAAATTTAAACTTCTATTTCTCACATTGGTTGGCTTTTAAATATTTTTAATCTGCTTTTCTATAGGAAATCCAATAATCTCCAGATTATTTTTTTCCAAATTCATTCTTGTAAAGAAAAAAAAAAGAAATACTTCTTTTTTCAGTGTGCTTTCCTTGTTCAACAGAATAACGTTGCATAATATACAGGGCAGTCACAGTTACAAATACTGTGATTAGGGCGTGTGTGAACCCATTGTCACTTTTATGGGAAAACGAATATGTGCACATGAGTATGTATCTGTAAGTAACTGGCATAACCATTCTTTGGCTATTATGAGGAAAATCTGTAAAAATCTCCTTTTTTTCCCAGGAGAATTGCTGAAAGGAATGTTTCCAATAATTTCTATACAGCAGTGATTGTTGATAGTTACATTTTAATCACTTTTTAGCACCAGTGAATAGGACTAGTTAGTTCCACAGTTGCAGTCAAAATGAAATTAAAAGCTAATGCTAAAAATACAAAAGCTCCAAAGATCATCACACACTACAATTTGAGAACATCTACTATGTGATATTATTATTTCTGAAACAAAATTAGGAATGTTTACGGTGTCGATTAACATAAAATCCCACAACATTGTGTTTAAGCAAAATGGGTATTTCCTTCTTGGCAAACGCCTTGCTAAAAGCAGGGATGGAAGAATCTTTCCAAACTGGTGAATAAAACTATTTTAAGACTAACTTATAATGTGTTGGTGCCAGTCCGTGCGTATAAACTGTAGGCACTGACTGAAAGAACAGATGACTGAAGCGATATTTAAACCTGAGTTCAGCCTCCGAGAAATACTCCCTGCCCATATTTTGTATTTGCAGCAGTGGATGCATGTTACTAGGATGAGCCAAACCCACCTACTTGTGTTTTTAATAGACTGCCACAAAAATCCAATACCTGCTTTGAGTTATTTCAAGGTATAAGTCCCTTTGGCACCCATCAGTTCCCCGATGATGCTGAATTCCCATGTGGGTCACTGGGTATCGGCACTCCCAGGGGTGATGTGGCTCGTGGTGTACCATGAAGTGCGGTGGACACCTCTCACCCTTCCCCAGCACCTCCTGGCACCTTCTGTCCCTCATCCCAGTGATGCTGGCTGTGCCCTGCACAACAGACCCTGACCTGCCCAGGGGAAAAATTTATTTGACTTAAGCAAGAGAGTTGTCATCAGCATTGGGCACACGTACTTCAGCATTTAAAACTCAGTCTGCAAGTTAATTTAAGGTTGATTTCAAGATACATATAAAATGAAAATCAAACACAGTGCCTTGCCAGATGTTGTGAATAAATCAATCCTTTCTAAATTGTTAAAGCATTGGTGCTTATATCAGTATCTTGGGGTGCAAGAAGCTACGTGCGTTACTAGGAGTTACCCTGTTCCATTATGATTTCTTTTCTGATGCTGATTTTGGTTTCAGTTCCCTCTGAAATTTCAGGATAGAACTCTGCATCTGCTGCATAACACACAGAGGATTTAAATATACTTTGCCACTGACAACAGCCCTTTCTCTCCTTCTCTTTTCAGAATCCAGTTTTTTGCTGGGAAACGCCCAGATTGTGGACTGGCCCGTAGTTTATAGTAATGACGGTTTTTGTAAACTTTCTGGATATCATCGAGCTGACGTCATGCAGAAGAGTAGCACCTGCAGGTATGCTGGCTGTTCGTGCACTTTTAAAGTTACAAACTGCTGGGAAGAGCAATGAGCTTTTAGAAAAAGGATTGGTGTAAGAAAAGCAATGTTTTGCAGAAATTGAAGTACTGAAACAGGCTTTAAATGAATGAAACCAGCAACTTATCCAGGACATGGTAAAGCACTTCAAAATTGATCCTGGCTAATGTCAGTACAAATGTGCTCTAGCTAATGGTCCAATCAAGAAAGTGGGGTTTTAAATAATATATTTCAAAGGCGTTTTTAACTTGATTTTTGTTAATTCTCCTGTTATCATTCCAGGAGGCAGTGGGCTATTCTGTATCCCATGTTGGTCCCTGTTACTACACGCACACACAGAGCACAGTAATGTGCAAGCTGCATCTTTATTCCCAGGAGAGAGATTAAGCTGATGATATATTTACTCTAAGCATTGCAGCTTTATGGCTTTTTCCTTGTGTTGGTGGTCTTTCAGGAGCGGGCAGCTGTGATTTATGATCAGACATGCAGCTGCGCCTTGCCGGCTGCATCCTTTAAAAGGAGATGCTTTGGGGAAAGGCTAAATCCCTGCTGCGTGTGCATGTGCATGTGTGCATGAGCAAAGCAAAGGAGGGACAGAGGCGATGAGGACTGTCCGAGACACAAATTTGTGTAGGTTTTCCCTTTATAGGTTCAGGGAGTAACCAACTCCAGGGTGCTGGAAGGAGGAGGCTTCATATCTGTGATGACTTTTAGGAGACTGGTCACTGGTCTCATCTGCTGGGAAGGGGAGAAAGCCTTGGGGGGGTCCAGGGTTGCTCTGTGCAGCTGGGTGTCCTGTAATAGGCGATGGAGAAGAGGTGGGCACATGCTGCTGAAATGAAATATTCATACAGCAGCAGCAGAGTTGATAGACTCAGTGGGGCTGAAGGAAACGGCCTTATCGCAGTATGTTATACATTTGTGCTTTCCTCTTCTCTCTGATATATATATATAGTTTGTTGTGTGCCAGCACTTTTGTAGTCTGTGCATATTAAAATAATTACAAATACAGAATGGGATTGTAGGAAAGTGTTGAGGAAGTAAAGGTTTAGCAAAACCTCTCTGATGGCGATTCCCCTGTGCCTCAAATACTGGGGAGACCAAAAGGTTTATTCCATCAGAGTGCTTTTTGTGAATATGATGGGCTCTAGTTACCATTTGTAAGGGTCCTGTTTTGACCACGTTCAAGCAGATCATACAGATGAACCATACAGATGCAAATTCAAGGAGTAATTGTTGTGGAAAATGGAATTGGTAGCAGATTTTTTATTTTTTTAATTCTTTTATCATCATTCTATATATCATCTCTGGATTTTGGAGAGGCCTCTCGACACTCAAAGCATGGCTAGTACTGCTTTTGTGTCTGGGTCTCAGCTGGTGCAGTTATATATGCAGGGTGATGTTTCCTGCTGCTCAGGAGACATCCCGGTCCTTGCAGATTAAAGGAGAGCTGGAGTGGTGTTCTAGCAGGGTCTGACGTGCCGCAGAGCAGTGTCTTTGCAGCTTCTCTCTAATGAAGAGCTGTGCAGCTCTTTGTGGGGTGGAAACCGGTCTCAAAGGCCAGTGGTGCCTGCTTAGGCTTAGTAGAATGTCACTGGAGGTTTTTTGATATCTGGTGCTATTATTTATATTATTTTCTGAGTCAGGCTCTGAGTCCAGAGTTGCTATGTTATGCCCAGATTATGTTACATTATACATAAAAATTGCTTTATATATAATGTTTTCTTTACTGTTCCAAGGCGAGTGCTCTGGTATAACAATGCTGTGGTGCCACACCTTTACTGCAGGTTTTGGAAAGGTCTGCTTTTACCGCTTTTTAGTGCCAAAAATCCAACCAAAGAAAAATACACAGATACAAACAGGGTAAAACTGGCCTCTCGTTTGGATTACTGATGTTATTGATCATGAGTAGATTGAGTATTGATCAAGGATAGTTTATAAATTTTGCAACATTTGGTCAGTTTGCCTCTGCCTGTAAGGTATAGTGCCTTCAAATTGACTTTCACTCATGCTTTTATCCTGGGTCTTCCAGCGAGTATTCACTGTATCCTTGTTCTGTCTGTCCCCTACACTGGGGCTGCTCCTGTATCATAGTTACATCCAGTCTTGGGTGGTCTGGGCTGATGCTGATCACAGGGAGGGGTGGGTAAACCGAAGGCACTGGATGGAGGTGTGAGTGATTTTTGTTCGAGCTCAGGCAATGAGTTTCTTCTGTGACATGCTGGTGATCTCTTTGATTTTGCACTTCTCTCATCTTTTTCATCAGCAGTAATGTGCCCATTGGCAGGAAAATCACTTAGAAATACCTCAGTACAAGTGCCAGTCTCCCTAGATTCATGGGCACTATATAAAAGGCACAGTATACATAGGGGCCAGGCTATGTGAATATACGTGATGGAAATCAATGGGTGTTCTTTCTGGGAGCACATGGCACCCAGGTTTGCATGTGTAGCTGGGGCTGATATATAGAATAATTGGGATAAGTGTGCTAAGACACACAGGATTTTTAGGTGGAAGAACTTGTGTGCTGATGAAGCATTGCTGTGCCAAATGATAATGAGCTGAGAGTCCAGAAGGAACAGGGCATCTGCAATTGCGACACCTCTCACCTTCAGTTAACCACGCAAAACCCCTGTCTGGATCAGCCCACATGCAGGGAAACCGCTTGTTTCACACCCAGTTGCCCACAGCGGTGAGCAATGTATACTTCATGAATACACTGAAGGAATAAAGAGTTGTAAAACATGAAAGTGTTGCAAGTAGTATCAGTTTTTTCTAAATATTGTTGCTTATTGGTTAAGCTCAATGTTCTCACCAAGCCTTTGAAGAGCAGGCACCCTTGGAGTGGCTGATCCGTGGCCCTATCCTGCCATTTGCTTCAGGCTCTGCTTTGCTTTCCCTTGCTTGCACTGTGCTGGGGGTAGCTGGGTGCTGGTTTGGTTTTCAGAAAAATGGGATTTTGCATGGCGGATGCAGCCTGCCGGTCTTGAAAAAAAGTTAGATGTGATACTGGGATGTCCCCTCCGTGACCTGATTCTTGTGTGTGTGAGAAGGCCGCAATGCACTGCCAAAGCTGTGCAGAGAAACCCGGCAGAGCACACCAGTGGGACCCAGGGAGCTGCACTGCTTCTCCTTGGGAATGGTGCCCGCTTTTTAACTTGCAATGTTGTGAAGCTGTTGACCTGTATGTGTATTTGCTGTTTTTCCTGGGTAGATGTTTGTCCATTGTAATTGATGCCTTTTCATCAAACACTTTTGGATGAACAGAGCTGTAAACTGGGTGTTGGATCATCTGCCTTCTGTGCTTCACCTGTCCTCTATCTTGGATAATTCCTCACAGACAGGAAGAATAAATTATATATATCTGTTAAATACTGCCCTGGCATGCGCCACAGATCTGGAGCTGCTCTGATGCTTTGTATCCTGACAAAGGAAAAAGGAGCAGGATCCAAAGCTCCAGACGTGGCTTTTCTGTGCCAAGGGATGCTTTCAAAGGGAGGCAGAAGCCCAGGCATCTGAAATGACAAACGGTCTGCTTCAGAGATGGGGAATTATCTAAGATTGTGCCTTTCTCGGAGTATTTAAGTAAGTCTTGTTTCTCTTTGATAAGTCTGTTTTCTAGGTAGTAAGATTCCCAGTAGCAGGGTGGTTTTGATATTTATGTCTTGTACAGTTTGCACTGAAGGCTCTCAACAAGCACTAAATATAAAACACGAGGCAGAAAAAGACAGAGTGATTGACTGAAGAAGTAGGAGTCCCTCCATGTGTACAAAATAGGACAGACCAAATTAAATTAAACCTGTGATAAGCAAAGCTCTTACATAACTGATACACTGAGTTGCCTTGAGGTTTCTTTTAGTGCTGTTAAAAATCACCTTCTGAAAAATGTTTCTATTATTCTACAGGCCTTTAAAATGTCTCTTTATACATGAAAATAATGTAAGATGTGAATATTACAAGTTTACTGCAGTAATAAGCTGCCTTTAATTTAAACCATAGTCGATTGATTGTATTCAGCAGCGCTAACTGGTATCATCCACCACTCAGAATGCCAAGCACAATTTGTCATTTTAACACTAATTAATGATGACTTTCTGTATTATAAGCCATATAAAGTCAAGCACTCTAACAAACTCCTGTTATTTTTTCCTTCAGGACTAAGATAAACACTGTTTTAAATCTCAAGAAAATAAAAAAGAGAATTCAATTGCACAGCAGGCTGTGTGAAAACCATCAGCTCTTATTTTGTCTTTCAGATATGAGAAGAACTTGCTTTACCTTATCAGTGCATTAAAAAAGGTTTAGATTAAAAAAAATCAAACTCTTTTTTGTTTTCAGTTCGTGTATAAATGTATAAAAGGTTATCAGCTGAACTCAGGAAAGAAAGGCAGGTCCTTTGAAAACAAGCAGTAGGCTGTGTTTTGCATTTCCCGAAGACAGCCGTGTATGTTAATGATAAGCACTGCCTTAACGAACCCTTCTCCCCTCGTAAAACCATTTCCTGGCATCAGTCACCATAGAGGTGTCTCCATTACCTTGCTGTCCCAAAGGTAGCAGTTATGACATGCCATTTATCAATATTCCTCCCTGTGTTAGTGGTGAAGAAGCCCCCACAGTGACACACAGATGTTGACACCTCACATCTGCCTCCACCAGCCATGCTGGACACAGCCCCGTTACCTCCTTGGCTTGGCCATGTAAAGAAAAGATTCATGGTCTGGCCTTCATTGCGTATTTTAGTGCTTGCCAAGTCACTAACCACTTCGCTGTTTTATTGTTTCTTTCAGAGCAGGAGACATAAAATAAACCTTTGGAGGTCTGTTGATCAATAAAAGAGAAGCTGTGTTGAAGCCACAGAGGCACTGATAGCTTTGCTCTATCGTATGCTTGGGGTTGTCTTCTGTAGGTTTCAGGTGAAGCTCAAACTGTTTATGAACAAAGAAAATGGAAAAAAAATAGTTTGATCAACTGAAAGTATATTAATTCAAGTGTCTGAAAGCTTTTATCCCATGTTCCATTTTCCTTCAGTTCTGTAATTGGGAATTTGCACAGAGTGGTCTTCTCTTATTTTTAATCCAGGGAAGAATGACAATAAAAGCCTGGCTGTTTCCTTACAAAGGCTTTCAAAAGTAAGATCAGGAGGTTGGGTTTGCTAACACCGGCCGAAAGTCTGACCTGGAAAAGAATGCAAAGATGAGGTGGTCAAGTGGCAAGAAATAGCAGAGTTAAAGTTAAGTTTTTGTATGCTCGGTCTGGAGAGAGATGAGTCTCCAAAAGCATGTTAATGTTTTCTGTGTTTTCACTGAAATGTTAAAGAAATGCAGTATACAATAAGGACAATGAGGGTGAATTTGGTTATGCTTGGTAGTAGTGGAGTCGTAGCTACACTGAGACAACTCATACGCTTGCTTTCTGTGCCAAATTTTCAGAGAATTACAGTCATCGCTTCTTATTGGTTAAATCCTCCCTCCTTTTGTGGTCGGTATTTAGTAAAAGGATTCCAATTATCTTATTGTCCCAGCTGCATCTTGACAAGATTAGATTTGTAGCTATTGATTCAGCCAACAGCATTTGCCTGTAGTAGCTTCCATTCTTCCTCCAGAAGCCTTTTCTAGAGGACTGAAAAAAATCTGGGAGGTCTTAGAGGCTTTTTTTATTTTTCTCTGTTTTGACAGCAATATTCTTATGGCCTGCAGCTGTGGCAATAATGGTTTTATAAGATACCAGCTTTTTTTCTAACCGCATATCCTTAAAGATATGCTCAGAAAAGCACTTAATGAAACATTACAGTAGATTTGTTTGCTGTCATTTACAGTAAAAAGGTGGTCATGGTTACTCACTATTGTAGGCTTCATTGTGACACTAAATATTTGAATGAAGTGTAAATCATAACTAAGCTTTGGTAAATGACAGTTAATAGCGTCTCCAATGCTTATGCTGTTTAAGGACTAGAAAAATGTTGTTTGTCTAGGTAAAAACAGAAACATTTTTTTCTTTTTCAGTTTTATGTATGGTGAACTGACAGACAAGAAGACCATTGAAAAAGTCAGACAGACTTTCGACAACTATGAGTCGAATTGCTTTGAAATTCTCCTCTACAAGAAAAACAGTATGTATATATTTGTGTATGGCGTTGGGAGTGATAATGCATATTTAAATTATATAATAGACTAAAATAAAATTTCATTTTGACATATGGGTTAAATTTGGGGCAAGATTTGGAGAAGCAGCAGGTATTTTGATTGCCTCAGCTCAAGAAAAGAGTTATTTTTTTCAGGACGAGTGTTCAGATTGCCAAGAATAGTTATTCCCTGCTGTCTCAAGTCTGACTCCTTCTTTCCAAAATATATTTAGTTTTGAGGATTGTTTCCCTGAAGGGAAACTGACTGGGTTGAGTGAAAAGAAATCCTGAATGAGGTTCCCTCGCATCCCTTGGGAAACACCCCCATGTCTCCACAAGTGAGAACCCAGACCCTGATTGCCCATGAGTGGATGCTCTGGGAAGAGCAATGAGCTTTTAGAAAAAGGATTGGTGTAAGAAAAGCAATGTTTTGCAGAAATTGAAGTACTGAAACAGGCTTTAAATGAATGAAACCAGCAACTTATCCAGGACATGGTAAAGCACTTCAAAATTGATCCTGGCTAATGTCAGTACAAATGTGCTCTAGCTAATGGTCCAATCAAGAAAGTGGGGTTTTAAATAATATATTTCAAAGGCGTTTTTAACTTGATTTTTGTTAATTCTCCTGTTATCATTCCAGGAGGCAGTGGGCTATTCTGTATCCCATGTTGGTCCCTGTTACTACACGCACACACAGAGCACAGTAATGTGCAAGCTGCATCTTTATTCCCAGGAGAGAGATTAAGCTGATGATATATTTACTCTAAGCATTGCAGCTTTATGGCTTTTTCCTTGTGTTGGTGGTCTTTCAGGAGCGGGCAGCTGTGATTTATGATCAGACATGCAGCTGCGCCTTGCCGGCTGCATCCTTTAAAAGGAGATGCTTTGGGGAAAGGCTAAATCCCTGCTGCGTGTGCATGTGCATGTGTGCATGAGCAAAGCAAAGGAGGGACAGAGGCGATGAGGACTGTCCCCTTTTAGACTAAATCTTCCTGTGTGTGCACTTAAACAGCAGGAAATGTCTTTAGATTTCTCCAGTTCTGCCTGCTTCAAGGCATTTTAGCCAATACTTTAATTAAGAAGAGGAGCAAGGGCAGCTCTGAAGTCCAGCTGTTTCTGCAGGTGTCTAGGAGAGCCTTCCAAATTATCTCTTTTATGCTTCTCAGCATATGGATGTGTCTGTTCTCTGGATTTTCTGCTTCTCTGCCCATTTCCTGTGCAGGTTACCTGTATGTCCCCTCACATTAGGGCACTTCCCAGGACAGGCTTGTGTTGGGTGTCTTTGCAGGTTTTCATCTGTGTAATTTCCAAGAGGATTCCAGAGACGCAGTGCTCTCCCCGACCCTGGCTTCTCTTATTAATTGGGCTGGCAACTTGTACCTTAGCACAGGCCGGTCCTGAACTAAATTCCTTTCTATTTTATTTAAGTATTAAAAGAGGAAAGCTTTCTCTTGGTGACTTTTCTGTAGCAAGCCAGTTGCTTTCTGCTTTGGGTTGTGGATTGCCTGCTGGAGCTTGATGATGCATCAGAGATTTATTCAGCTGCCATTGCCTTAATAAAATCGTCACCTTTGCCCAGATCTCCAAGCCTATACTTTACATAAGTTATGCAGGACTACAGTACTTTATGGAAAAGTCCTCATATTTCTTTTCAGGCTTGAGTCAGTTCCCATCCATAACATCTGTTGCCAGCTTCCTTCTCCATCACCCAAAGCCAAGAAAAGCTTCAACCTCTCGCTAACTCTAATAGCCTCACCTTTCGGCTCCAGTTCAGCATTAGGCTTGGGCAGGGTTCCTTCCATTTGTCATACTTTGAGCTATGCAGAAGAAGGTTCTTCAAGAAACTGCCTGCTTATCCTTCAGGCTGAAGATTGGAGCAGATAAATAAAGAATAGTATATGTTGGTATGAATGGATATACTGCTGCATATTCATATAGATGAATATAATTCTGCCGAACGTAGGCAGTTACTCTGTGGAAGGGGCTTGTATTTATCACTTGCAGAGACCCTGCTATTTGCTTATCTACTGTGTGGTGCTTACAGTGCCCTCAGAGCACCCTCCCACCCACATCTTCAAACTGTAGGTCCAGAGGTGCCGTGTATTTTTGGTTATGTGGCACAACCTTTTCTTTCTTGTCCATTCCTTTGTGCTTTTAGCAGAGGGAGATTTTGAGATTTTTCAGGTTGCTTTCCCATCCTTCTTTCCTTCGGCACAGAGATGATCTTTAAGAGCAGAGGTTCTCCGGCAGCATCCGTACCACTGCTAGCTTCACACGCCCCCTTGGCATTGCAACCCAGCTCGCAGGTTTAAGGTTCAGACCTGAAAATTTGGTACAGTTTTCTTCTGCTTTACTGCATTCCCTCATGTGTAGTCCTCAGCTTTACCCACCCAGCTATTCAGCAACCATGGTAGGCATGCATATACATATATATAAATATGTATGTGTATATATATGGTAATACTCAGGAAACCTCTTTGCCTGCTTTTGCCCAAATTGCTGCTTCTACAGCAGTAGCCACCTTGCCTCTGTCTTTGATTTTTATCAGTGCTGTTGTACAGGTTATTTTGCCTACTTACTTTCAGAGCTTTTCAAAGGATGCTGATGAGTTTCCAGGTATAAGTGCAAGTTCAGTATTACTCCAGAGAATTGCAGCACTCTGTTTTAGAAGTTATGAAAAGAGCCTTTTATCTTGGGTTAGCAACCGGGAATTGAGATAATCAAGTAATCAGCATAATGCGTTCAGAATTATCACCAAAAAAAAGTTCCCCATTTCTCCCACTTCTCCAGTTTACTGCTAGTGAGTTACTGGTTTAATCCTGGTTCAGCAATGCTGATTTTTGTCATGAACTCTTGTGGGTTTTAACCTTCCCCACAGTAGTCCTGGCCCAAATGGGTTCCATTGCCCTCTGGGCATCTATCTTGCAGTTCCTGGCATAGCTCCCAGATGTGGTGCATTAGAGGAGATTTGGGGGTGGGGGGATGTAGTGGTGCCTGTGGGATAACAGTGGGCAAGCGCCTTGTCATGATGTGTCAGCTCTCAGGCTGGCATTCAGGCAGCTCAGAGGAAAAGCCATTATGTCAACTGGCTGAAAGCACATCAAATCCCAAAGGTAATTAGCTGGCTGTGAAGGCATTTATAGTGCAGTGTGTGTAGGTGCAAGTTTGGGAGGGAGGGGACATGGCTGTGGGCATGCAGCTGTGCTGGATGGAAAGTGCCTCTGACATTCACATCTCTGCAGGTGAACAGGGTGTTTCTAAGCAAATTGCTTTAAGTCTTTTAGGATTTCGCCCCTTGCAGAGCAGACCTGCGTGTGTATAGAGGACTGACACGTGTGTTTCAGTCTAGGAGGAAACAAAGCCAGCTTCAGTTCCTGAGCACCTGCAGGAGCCCTGTGTGAGCGCTTACCACAAGCCATGCTACCCGCTCTGACAGCATAGGCATTTTTTAGCTGTTAATTTGATGAGTAGTAGGATTTGAAAACTCTTCTTCGTATTTATTTCAAAAGGTAAATAGAGAGAACTCAACTGGGAGAGTGCTCCACTGGGTTGGATGGTGAGGAGGTGGAGGGTATGACCTGAAACACAGAAAGGAAATTGAATCTCCTGATTTGTTTTGAAAGGACATTTACAGTCTGTCTGAATTCACCCAGGTCCTCTTAAATAGTGGAGTAGCATCGAATTTGGAGCGTTTGACAGTGTACTCTAATACTTTTGGATATGATAGCTCCATATTATGTGAAGAAGAAATTGAAGATACCGTCTATCCATTTTTTCTTAGCTGTCTACCCTTCAGACACTGAATTTGTGAGACATGCTGGAAAAGCAGGAGAGGAAGACTCATATATTTTATTTCAGAATGGAGACTTATAAAGCCTCCTGTCTCTGTTTATCTGCCAATTAAATTGGTAACATTTCCCCATTTTAATGAAGCTGTAAAAGTAGGAATACGTTGTTTTCCTTTGGGTAGGTAAAACTAGAAGAGCTGGAAGATGTAGAAATACTTAGTTATGGTACTAAACTACATGTGCGTTATAATAACATCTAAATGGTGAACTATTCTGTGTATGGGCTGGGGAAAGTTTGTGCTACACTACAGTCCTATGTCACGTTTTTCTTTGCTTCAGGAACCCCGGTTTGGTTCTACATGCAAATTGCACCCATAAGAAATGAGCATGAAAAAGTGGTTTTGTTCCTGTGCACTTTTAAGGATATCACTTTGTTCAAACAACCAATTGAAGATGATTCAACAAAAGGTAAATATGAAATACAGTGTTTTTCTGTGATGAATGATAAAGTACATGCTTGAGCTCAGTCCAGTGACAGGGACGTGTCATGCCTGTGATCCGTGTCTTCAATTCAGGAAATGTTTTGTGACCTGTCAGACTTTCGATGCCACTCTCTTAAACTGTTGCTTAAAAACAAAAGATGTATCACCATGAGTAGAAATACCCTAACAACATTTTGCTGAAGTAACAAGCCTTCCT
>NW_010184804.1:175487-180959 GCF_000695765.1 Mesitornis unicolor | reverse complement strand
TCCCTACATTTTCCCTATGTTTTCTCTACTTGCATTTTAGCTGGCATTTGCTGGGGAAATCTCTGTGCTTTGGTGACAAGACATGTGTGTTTGTGTCAAGTTCACACACACATTGTTTTGGGTAAAATAATGCACACTCACATCTTCATCCCATCTTCTCTTGATTACCTTCTGATGATTAATTCCTTGCTCTATTTTTCTCTTCATGCTTGGAGAAGGCTTGATTTCTCACTGAGAGCCATGTGTGCTCCAAGTGGTCTTTTTCGGAGTAAACTTGGTATCATTTGAATGCAAACAGGATTTAAACTAATTTCTTATGATCTGGATAACACTTATTATACGTGTTTGGATAACTGAAAAGGAGATTTCTAAGGGCAGGCTTAAAATAAAATGAAAGGCCTCTCTTTGGGCTAACACCAAATATGAGGTTTTTTTTTGTCCAGAGAGTATTATCCTGATGTAGGATTACTTTCTCAGCCATCGTAAGCTTTACTGCCTCTACAGTTTAGTTAGCAACCTGCAAATTTGTCTTTGTTTCACTTTCAGCCCCATAACATGGAATTCCTCTGCCTGGAAGTAATGTGAAATTTTTAGGATAAATAGCAGTTAATTGACAGGACTTTAACTGAAGGGGTCTGAAGGCATGGGGCTGGCTCCTTGCTGCAGTGTATATAATATAATATGTTGTGGGAGCTCATCAAGGAAAAAGCCACTCTCTGCCCCACTTCCTGCAGTATGTGATTGCACTGAAGAGTCCATGGCTGCAGCAAGACAGGGAAAACATATTGAAGGTGTCTCCCAAATGATTAATGTTGCCTCCTTTGGATTCTCAGCCTGGGAGATTGGTGCTCTGCCGCTGTCCCTGAGGAGGCAGGGATGTGCTGAGGGGGCAGAGCTTCCCCCCTCCCTGGCTGGTGGCCGAGGAGGAGCAGAATGCATTTGGCATCCATTATAGAAACAATATATGTTCCTATGGGAAAAAGCAACAGCTGTGAAGTTAGTAGCTTGCGTGCTACTGTTCTCCAGTGAAGGTACCATTAGTTAAAGTGCCAGGTATTAACGATGAACATTGCAAAATATTGTCGTCAGCAGCCAGAGAGGTTTGACTGCATGTTTAAAAAGCACTTAATTCTGTCAAAGTCATACTTTAAAAAAAACCCAAGACAAAACAGTGCAGAAGGCAGTGCAGCCACATATCTCAAGTGCCTTTAAGGCATATGATAGGAACCTTAAGAATTTGCTCAGGGTGCTTTGGTTAGAGCATTGATTAACTTTGATCAATACATCTGACACGCTCCATAATTACAAACCATTGACCTGAATTTTTCATCTCCTTTTCCATAAATTAGAGCTTGTCTTTTATATTCTTCATATATAAAAAAGAATCATATTCAAATATTTGCACCATTTTACTACATGGATGGGAAAACAGCACTGTTGCATTATCCTCTGTGTCCGAATGGGGTGGATCTATGGGATCCCATGGCACTGGGATCACAGTGTTGTTTTGTCAGACGTGATGCTGTGAGAGATACATAATTCATTGTCCTTGCAGATAACATTACAATATGCTTAGAAGCTGTCAGACCACTTTCTTTTTGAATTATGAGATTGGTAAACATGTACATTGCAATTTAATGGAGAGTTTTTAATGTTTTGTAAAAAGCATTTCAGTAAAATACTGCTGTTAAATGCTGGGATTTGTTGTTGAAAGGGCTATTTTTTTCTTTTTAAAAGAAGGGGTTTTTTTTCAGAAATTCTGCCAGGACCATGCAATACATAATACATAAGTAACTATGGTGCAGATGAGTTACTGTATATTACTTATGGGAGCAGTAAATTTGAGATTTAAAAATTCAACAGAAATAAAATATTAATGCTATTATGCAATAATCTCTCCGTACCAATATGTTCTGCACTGTTTGAAGGTATGGCACTTTGTTGTGAAGCTTTGGTGCATCACGCTCCTACAAGGTACAAGGATTTTGTACTTAAATAGTAACAGAGGGGGTATCTACACTGCAGGGTGTCTGTGTGTCCTGGCTGCTCGAAATAACTGGTTGGGGTTGTCAGATTGGCTTGTGGCCACAACGCAGTTGGTGTCTTGTGTGGACCTGGCACTGGGAGATGCAGTTTCGGGGAACCGGTAGCAGTGCCTGGGTGCTGAGGATTCAGAAGTGTTGAGGAGCTTGTTGTGTTTGTGGGAAGAGAACGTACAAATAAAACAGTTGTCTTGCTACAAGGAACACTGTAAGGGAGAGGTGGGATTTTTTTTGTTCAATATAGGCTTAAAAACATGTTTGTTTACAGGCTCAATAAAAAAAATATAGTTGACATCATGGGGACTACACCCATGCGAGCAAGGGGAGATGGAGAGGTGAGGGGCCCTGTGGCAGATGGTGGGTCTCTGCTTACCTCTGTACTCACCATTTGCTGTGTGTTACTGCTGACAGAAACGAGGAGGAGGAGAGGAGGAGAAGCAGCCTTTGCTTGCAGGAGGGAGTTAAAGTAATGAAAAATGTTCCTGGGTGACCTGGGAGATTGTGAAATTGTTGCAGTCCAGAAAGCTGTTGAAACTTACTGGGCTGAAAGCAAGACTGGAGAAAAGGGATATTTAACAGCTACCTTCCTTTAATAAGGTATAGTGGCAGAGATCAAGAACCTTGTTTTCTGAGAAGGTACAGGCAGTTCAACGCTGAAGATTTGACTGACTTGTTCCCTTGTTACCCATGCTGGTATCTGTTACCACTGGGTGACGAGCAGGAGACCTATGATGTGTAGCAATGTAACTGACCAAAACGTGCTGTTGTGTCCTTGTAAGAGGAAAGTTATGTAAAAAGTGTCTAACCACGCAAAAATATGAAGAAAACCCAGCATCTCGAGTAGAAGCAGTTGACAATGATGACAATAATGGAAGGAAACACCAGTCACGTCCTTGACGTGCTCGCTCCTGGGCAGAGGTGCCACCAGCAGCTGTGCAGGTGTGGAGGGCAGGGAGACCACCCCTCCATGGTCTTGGCTTATGGCTCTCAGTGCCCCAGCTCCTGCGTCGGTGACTGGATGAGCTGTGGATGGTGGCGATGTGAAAGAAAAGGTGTGAGAGTTAGTGATGGGGCAGGAGATGATGGCTGCACTTGCTGGTCACTGGGACAATGCCTTATTTTCTGGTAAAGGAGCTGTGCTGTGTTTTGGCTGGTCTTTTTACTTCTCCCATTCCTCTTTTGTAATATGAGCATTTGTCTGAGCTGGATTCAGTACCAAGCAATAGGTCCTACCTGTGGTGATGGAGGGCCAGATCCCCAAGTGTCCTGGCTGAATGCCTTACACAGCAGAGGTGGAAGGCCATTACAAGCATATGAAAGATTGTATTATGTATTTTCTTCCAGAGAATAAAACCCAAAGAATCTTATTTTTTTGTGTTTGTACCATTGTAGGATCACAGCTAGATGCTTTTACCAGCTTGCTGTGCTTTTATTCTGTCTTTACCCATTTGTCTTTTAAAAAAATCTGAAGACTTTCAATCCTTCCAGAGACACACAGTGGTAATAATCTTATGTTTATTTGACAGAAAAAAAATGAAGACATTTTTCTGGGCCCTAACTATTAGGAGGGCAAGTGGAACCAATTAAAATGTTAACAACATTTGAAGCCAGGAGTGCTGTAGATTATGTACTGAACTAAAAGTTTAAGAATAGATTAAAAGACTGGCATTTTTTGACTAGTAGTGGAGTTTCACCTATTTCTGCAATGGCTTTATTTCTTTTGTTATCATCAGTGAAGAAAAAAAACTTGGCCTCTAAGCTTGGAAGTTTTTTTTGGCTAATGTTCTCACTGGTTGCCTGTGGTCTCTTTTGGGTAAAATATCAGGCTTGTCATCTGCTGGAAGTGGTTGGGAAGTTCTGGCGCATACTGATGGGATGCTGAATCAGGATGCAGAGATGTGTTAATGAGGCCCGTACAACTCAGGACTGTGTGCTGTTAACAGATGGGGTTGGGAGATGGCACAGCAGTATCCTGAAGTGGGTTTTCTTTTCACTTGACAGAGCCAGACTTTGATAATCAAGACTGTCTGGGACAATGCTGTAACGCTTTCAGTGATATAACTTTTTATGGTTATGTAACTCCATATAATGATACAGCTCTATCTCGGTGTGTGACAGGGCTATAAAAAGTGTAGTAGTTGCAGAAATACGCACTTATGCTTGCTAATCCTTGCTAAGCCTATAATTCTGATCCTTTTTTATCTTTAATAAGTGCAAGTTATTAAGCATATAGAACTAGTTGCATATGGGAACTTTTTTACTTGAGGGGGTATCAATCCTGGTGATAATAGAAGAAGTGGGTGGAGGGATTAGAGCACGAAAATGAGGTTTCTACCTTTAGATGAAGCACAGTGTGCCCTGTTGAATACATCACCTTGACAGTAATCCATAACAGTAATTTAATAGGTCAAAATTAGTATGTCCTTACCATGTTTTCATTGCACTTTTCCATGGCTGTAGTAACAAGGGTATTGGTGCTATAGAGACCCACTTGTTCTGGTACTGTGTCCTATTGCTCTGATCTGCAGTGTTTCATCCCCCAGTGCCTTCAGGCACCAAGGAGATCACCTCCATCTCTCCATCCTCCCCTGGGTCCAGAGTGCAGCATCCAGGAACACCTGGGCCTTGAGAAAGGATGTTGGGGGGGATGCCGAGAGAAGTTGTCATTTACCAGAACACCAGGTGGGCTTCCAGCAGCTCAGAGGAATGATGCTAAGATACAGTCTCTTGGTTTTTGAAACCATCCGTTTTGGATGAGCACAACTTGGGGGATTGGACTAGATGATCTTTTTGAGGTCCCTTCCAATCCCTAACGTTCTGTGATTCTGTGATTCTGTGAACTTGCTAGTAACTGGGAACACCAGTTCCCACTGGGAACACAAAGTTCTTGCAGGACAAGCACCCTCATTGTTGTCTTCAGTGAGATGCTCGTGGCACTTTTAGCAGATACCACAGAGGCTGAGCAGTTGTGAAGAGGTGGTTGTTTCCTCACTTCTAAGGGTGACTCTTCAAGGCCTTATTTCTAACCTCCTCCTTTCTCACTTTGTTGCTGTCAGAGCCCCACTCTGATGAGGAACAGATAATTTCCATAACCAGGACTGTTTAATTTCCTTCACAGAAATCAAGTGCTTCTCTGAATCTGATATTGCCTTTTGAGGCCTTTGTGCACTCCGTCAACAACCCACAATACACATTGGCTGTCTGTACATTTCTAGAAGTTTAATGTGCAATGAAAAAGAAATCCCATTGAAATCAAATCTAACCATGTGAGAGACTGAATTAAACTGGAAGCTGATCTTTAAAGCGGTAGCTGTTTGTAGATGGATACACTTTCTGTGTAGAAAACTGAACACTCGTAAGCCATATATACAATATTAAGTATAAATTAGAGTTAGAGTCTAATCTGTATATCACAGGCCATTACATTTCC
>NW_010184804.1:166625-175456 GCF_000695765.1 Mesitornis unicolor | reverse complement strand
CTCTGCTGACCCCATGAACTAAGCCATCCCCTGCAGACAAACATCCAGTATTGATTTAGAAGTGTGAAGAGGCTGAGGATCAACCACATTCCTTTGTATTTTTCTTTTCTTCCTTTTTCATTACACTAATTGCTTTAAAGAAAGTGTTACATTTAAATTAACCTGGCATCAGCTTCTTGCAGTGGCATCTTCTGATGCATTTTTCCACTGTATAAAAAGTCCTGTTAAGTCACTTACACATGTAATGAAGTCATTGCTCCACCTTCTTTTGATTAAGTAAATGAGTTGAGCTCTGTAAAACTCTATCTAGCCTGAATTTGGAGATCTGCTGGTGGCAGATACAGACATTTTAGCTCCACTTTAATCCAGCTCATTGGCAGCAGCCAGGATGAAGCCGTGGTGACACAGATTTCAGCCTCCCAGGTCTCAGATAGGTTTTTGCAGCCATTATTGTGGCCAGCTGGGTTCACAGCTGACTCCTCGGTACTGTCCATTCCTCAGCCTCTCTCAGCCCAGCTCTCACTGCTGTGTATCCAAGGAGTAGGTGACTTTTTTCACAAAGCAAACCACATGCTGAATTGCTCCTCTGCTCTGGATCCTTTTAAGAACTGTTCTTTGCTAGGGATGTTTCCCGCTCCTGTGCTCAAGATACGATTTGCATTGCTTCTGCCTAGATACCTGATTTCCATTTAAAACACATTTTAATGGCACACGCCAGTCATCAAGCATATCATCCTGTGTGACTGCTCTCACTACTGTTAACACATTCCTCTAATCTTCCTGGCATTTTATCAGTCATTTTATAATGACTTTCAAACCATAGAGAAAACCACTGAATAGAAGGGGATCTGTCCACTGGAGTCTAGAAGGCACTCAATAATATTTTTTTAATATTTTCCACTATTCCTTGTTTGATATCTGCCAGGTAGCAGTTCTTAATCCATTTAACCTGTTATTCACTGAACTGCATTGTCTCAATGTTTTGTCGAGAGTGTCACACAGAGTCAGCTCAGTGAATATTACCATACAAGAGGATTAGACCAGTCTGTGTCTCTCGGGTGATTCAAGTGCAGCACCAGGATGAGGTGACATGTGATAAACACCGTGGCTTTGTTAATTCGGGAGCTGTTTGGTCTTTGGCTTCAGGTGGGAGCAAACCAGGGGCAGCTGCTGAGGTGGTCATCAAGGCAATGGTCCACTCCGCTGCCCAGTCCAGCCCCAGCGAGGATGCGCTGGTACAGGGAGATGCTGTGGCTCGTGCCTCTCTGGCACACATCGCATGGATGCTGCAGCTCCGGCTGAACGCTGAATTTGGCTGGCAGTTCGTTCTGTCAAGGCGTTTGGCTGTCTTCCTGAACCAAATTTATACTCTTACCAAATAATGAAATTAACATTGTAGGGCATTTTGCATCATTCCATATTGACAGCCATTCATTATCTTCCCTTCCTTTTCTCTTCTATTAAACATATTAAAACTCAGATCAGCTTTTTTCTCTCATTTTATCTGGCACTCAGATCAAGCCGAGCAACCTGTAATTACTTGGGTCAGCCTGTTTGCCCTTCCTGCGTACGGGTGCAGAAAGCCCTTTGGTCGTACTCTGGGCGTTATTTAAAAACTTCATCCTTATTGTAATAAATCTAGCAAGAGAAGTAATTTTCCCATATGTCTTTAGATTTCCATGTCCATTATCATAAGCCAGAATTTCTCATGTACATACTTACTTTTTTCCTCTTTCTTCCCATCCCTGTATGCGTTTTTCATTTCTAGCAGCTGCCTTCCTTTTGACCCTGAGCCTTTGGCTGATGTAGTCCTTTCTCCTTGACCATTGAATGGCACTATTTTGCTATCTGACAAACTCCTAAAAGCCACTGACGTTTATAGTACTTAGTCTTTTGTTGTTGTTGTTGTTGTTCCCAAAATTTGCACTTGTTTTTATATACTTGGGGGAAATAAGTCTTTGGTAGCCCCATTGTGTGTATATAAAGTTTAGCTTTAGTTGCAGAAAAGCAAAATTTAAGTAGTTGAGCACTGTAAATTTACGGCTATGTCACAATTAAATTTAAAACTACATTGTGTACCGAATGTTGTCTAGTGGTGTATAAACCTTAGCACTTTTCATCAGCAGATCTCAAAATGGCTTGCAAAGTAGGTCTTCTTCATCCATGTTGAGCTCCTTGGTAGTTGCAGTGGGTGGGTGGTAACTGCGAATACAGCACTGAGCAAGAACAGAGGTCAGACGTGAAAATCATCCCAAGAGTGCAGTGCATTATTAGACGGTGGAACACACAGAATTTCAAAATTGGGAAATTTGTCCTAGTATCTTGAATTACATTTGAGTAGACTCTGTGGTTCTTCAGTCCGTAAATAGTTTTACTGCATCATGGGAGTGATTGAGCTTTGTTTGACTATTCTATTTATTCAGGAATCCTATTTATCCCTCTCTCTCTAGCAAAGCAAAACCAGGATGATTAAGTTTTTCAAAGGGACAATGAGGTCTTTCAGCCATACTTTACCTGCAGTATAGAGCAAACATCCAGCCATTGCAATGATTTTACTGTCCGAACATCCAGAAATAGTTGAGATTTGTAGGTGCTAACTATTGATGCAAAAGGATGATCCATGTTATCGGTTGAATTCCAAACTGTCTATTTCTGAGCAGTGCTAGGTCTTTGCTTTTGTGGGTAAGTCATAGATTATGTATTATTTAAACATTCTGTATGTTAACTGTTTCTTGCTCTGCAGTGAGAGGAGAAGAACAACCTTTCCATGGTCTGGAGGTGTTACTTACGTTCCTGCAGGCAGGAATCAACATGAGCATTGCTGTAATTACCCTTTGCGGTTGATTCTTGCATCCAAAATCATTCTTAACCCAAGTGTTTTCACTGCAGTTTAAGATATTGCCTAGTTCCTTGTTACACTGATTTAAAAGCTTTCATTATTTCTGATCCTTTAAGACCAGACAAACCTTGACAAAAAGGTTAATTGCAACCCAGTAGAGCTACACTAATGTTTTATTAGGGGGAACTAGTCATGTCTAGATTTTTCAGAGCAAGTGCTCTATAAAGAACATTAACATCTCGCCTTGAAATTTTTAAACTCTTCATAAACTCTGATGTATAAATTTAGCTTTAAAATAGCATGATATAGTTTATGAACTAGAAGTTTTAACTATTTTTTCCAATGTGGTTCCTTGCTAGGTGTCTGAATCCATATCCTGTACACGAATCAAGTAAGAGAGACTGCAGATTTTCAACTCCTTATTAAATTATAGGGAAAACTTGAAGGGTTTCCTCACATGCAAATACTTATATTTGAAAATATTTGCAGTTATTTTTGAAGGCAATGGGTAGGCCTGTCTACTGCTGGGGTTTGCACAGGGAAGGAGGCTTAAGCACAAAAGAGCCGAGGTCTTGGGTGGAGTCTAACCAATTCTCCACTTGCCTTATGACCTTGAGAGGAATCAGAGGGATTTAAAGGTTTTGTCTCCCATTAGGAAACAGTGATTCTGTCCCATTGCTTTCAGCATTACTTCTGTCTGGGGAAGTGTCCCTTGCTGTGCTTCCTTTGGGCAGCTTTTACCTTGGTCCTTTTTGTGCTCGGCCATACACTGCAAAGGCATCTTCAGGCTGGATGACATTTCTCCTTAGAGAAGGCAGCCGAGAAGAGGAGCAGGTGTTGGAGATGGATGAGGGTGTTTGTGTACTGGATCGATCTGCAGGGTGTATTAATAGGAAGGAGCTGGGTGACCAGAAGGCAGGGGGAGGGGTCCCTGTGGCAATGCAAGAGTGCAGTTTGCAGAAGGTCCCTGAACATGGAGGAAGAACTGAGTGTGGTGGTGGAACAGAGCTGTTAGGAGAGCAGCTGCCGCAGAGCTGTTTCCATCCCAGCTGTCCAGTGTAAAACACAGTGATTGATTCAGGATCCCAGGAAGAAAGATGTGTGGGCATAATACTACTCTGGGTGGAGTAGCAGCTGGTGGAGAGGCACATGCTGTAGTGAGTGAGAGCTTTCATGTAAGATAGTTTGGACTTTCTGATGGTGGAGGGACGACAGGATCACGTTCTAAGGTGGTAAACTTATATTACCTCTCTGTGAGGTATCCTTCCTACATATGGAGTCACTGACAAGAAAGCTGGAAGTACCATTTCCCCCCTTAGACACCACATAATTTCTGTAGTGGTGTATGGAGTGGCTGAGCGAGCATCTCAGATCCATCTGGAAAGCTTTCTCCCCTCTGAGGAGGTGTTCAGGTGTGCTGTCTGCTTCACTTGACTATTGCCTACCTCCCTTCCATGCTCCTGCACCCCATAATCATCCTGGCACAACGTTAACAGCTTCAGCTCATGATGTAGCACCTAAGTTTTGAAGAAGTACCAATTTATTTTCTTTAAATTATTTAAGTACTCCCATTTTTCTCTTCAGAGAAATCTTTAGTACAGCCATTGTTTGAAGTATGCCACCAAGTCACCCCCAGCTCAGTTAGTCCCACAGTCAAAGGGCTGTCAAATTGGCAGTCCTAATTAAAGCAAGAGACATGGGGAATATTTTGTGGATGTAAAATATTTAATTGTGAGTGGAATGCATGGAGGAAGAAGCAAGCTGCGTGCTTGGAAGCACAGCATTTCAGCTGGGCCGAGGCAGAGGTGGGTTTAGTTCATGTCTATCGGCATGCTTGCCTTCTTCATGTCCTATTTTTGTAGCTGTATGAAGTTGTTAAACCTGCATCTTCAATTTATTGAGAATGCAGGAATTTTAATTTGAGTAAGAGATAGGAACAGGGAAATATTTTACTAGGGGGCTGTTTAAGAACAGACCCTTGGTTTGGATCATGAAAATGAATGCAGATCATGAGTGTTTTGTGGCTTTTTTTATAACAGGGTTACAAATTCTGCTGGTTTTGTCCATGAATCAAAAAGTCATTAAAGAGATAGGGGAAATAATAATTTTATGTGTATATTATTCCAGAATTTTTCATCTGGAGCTGTTAACATCATCCTCTGAAACAGTCAGTGTAACTGCTTGTGAGGAGCAGCAGCAGCTGTGACCTGGTCTGATGTGTGAGCTGATGGCGTTGTGTTTGTTTCTAAGAACTTAAGTGCAATGGTGCAAGTTCAGGGTATTATTTCTCAAGTGATGCTGTGGAAGAAAGATGCAATCCAGCTGAGCTGAAGAGAGCATCGGGAGCGTTGCTTTTTCTCACGAGTAGGTTTTTTCCCCTCTTGCACCTGCTGTTTGTGCTGCTCCTTTACTCCTTCCAGACTGAAAAATGTCTGTGAGGACAGGCGGTCACTAATACGTGGGATAAAATTATCATTCTTTTCAAGTCTCTGTCTATAGAGGAAAAGAAATGAGAGAATCGTTGAAGAAACATTGACAGCAGTAGGCAGCTATGCAAATTGGCCTGGTTTATTTAAACATATACATTGGTTTTAAATATAATTCTGAACTTATCTGGACTACAACAAGGTCAAGAAACAGAGAAATGTACCCTGCACGGATTATTTCAGACACAAGGCAGCCTGTATACATTTTCACCCTCCCACTCATACCCCAGCATCTTGCTGTTGCTATGTTTTTAATTCTCGTGGGTTATAAATAGGGAACAAAAGAACTTGGTACTTTTTCACACTATTACAGATGGAGCGATTGTAGCAGGTAGAATAGTGCTGGACTTTGTGCTGAATTCGAAAAAGTCATGTTGGCATATTCTGTACTTTCAGCATCCAGAATCATGGGCTTCACAGGGCTAAAAGAAATGTGAAAATGTGAAGTCTCTAAATGAGGCTGGAAGGGTTTTTGCAAAAGGTCTGCTCTAGCACAAAGCAAAGCTTTGGTCTTGGTGGAGAAAGGACACAATGAAATGGTGAAAAGAAGAGGTCAGACCAGATGAGCAGAGTGGTAACCCTGAATGCTAAAATGTGTGGCTTCTTTCTTTCACATGACACTGATGATCTCACCAAGGTGGAAAAGGAGTATTTCAAAAAGTCATAGTTCTTCCTTTCTTTTTACAGCAAAAAGATTGCTGTTTGGTATGTGTCTTTCTCCTCCAACTCCTTATTGTACACCTTCCTCAGGCTTTCTGTATTTGTCATTAATGCAGAAGAGATGTTTTTCATACTGAAGATGATGACAAGGGGTTTCTTACCAATTTTTATTTTTAGAAGAGGAGAGGCATTTTTAAAACCCATGTTTTTATGAGTGGGATCTTAACCTGTGAAGCACCATGGGAAAGGTTTGCTAGAGTACATGAAGCCATCTCCTGTCATTGCTAGCCCCTGCAAAATCCTTCTTCTCCAAATCCTCATCAAATAACTGTGCAGATCAATTCCCTGAACTTCAGAAAATAAAGTAAACCTTGAATCATTAACCATCTGCAGGGTTACAGAATTACAGAATGGTTGAGGTTGGCAGGGACCTCTGGAGGTCACCTTGTTCAAGCAGGGCCTCCTACGACCAGTTGCTCAGGACCACGTCCATACAGGTTTTGTGGAGTCTCTATCCTTGGAGATATTCAACATCTCTGGGCAACCTGTGCTAGTGCCGGGTCACCCTCACAGTAAAGCAGTATTTCCTGATGTTCAGATGGAACCTTCTGTGTTTCATTTTGTGCCCATTGCATCTGGTCCTGTCACTGGGCACCACTGTCCTCTTTGCTCCTCCCTTCATATATTGATATATATTAAATAGATCCACCTCTCCCCAAGCAATTTCTTCTCCGGGCTGAACAGTCCCAGCTCTCTCAGACTTTCCTCAGAGGAGAGACATTGCACTCATCTTCGTGGCCCTTTGTTGGGCTGTCTTCAGTATGCCCCTGTCTCCCATACTGGGGAGCCCAGAACTGGACACAGCACCACAGGTACTGACCTCACTGGTGCTGAGGAGAGGGGTAGGATCACCTCTCTTGACCTGCTGGCAATACTTTGTCCAATGCAGCCAAAGATACCATTCACCTTCTTTGCAGCACAGGCATGTTGCTGGCTCACGCCCAACCTGGTCCACTAAGACCCCCAGGTACTTTTCTGCCAAGCCCCTTTGCGGCTGGATGGCTCTAGCATATATTGGTGCATGGGGTTGTGCCTCCTTAGGTATAGGACTTTGCACTTCTCCTTGTTGAACTTCATGAGGTACCTGTCAGAGCTGGAGTAGCTGACAAAGCTGAGAAGTGACAAATGAGGGCATTCGAGACTGAATCCAACAGTGTGGCTGTGGTGGTTTCGTCTTTGCAGAGCTCTTTTCCATCACTCTCCTATCAGCTCTGTGGGACAGGGTGACATAAAGCTTTAGGTCTGGCTTGAATCCATCCCCATGGACCGCAGGGAAGTGTCTTTCCAGGGGAAGAGGACACTGTGTGTGTGCAGGTATGTGTAGGTACTTGCCCAGTGTCTGAGGTGGGTGACCACCACCCCAGCAGGGAGCTGTTCCATTTCTCTGGCTCTCGCAGCATGGTTGCAGCGTGCCAAAAGCAATTGTCTGGATGCACCCTGGCCTCCAGCAATTATGAGAAACGCTGGGGCAGAGCTGTCACGATGCTGTTACCGTGCTTGCTTGGTCTTTGAAATCACTGGCTAGGAAAAATAAAGAACAGTTCTGACTTTTGTGTTAAAGCTGTCTCCTTGCCACAGTTTTATAGACAATTAGGAAAAAGAAAACCGCAAGGATTTTTTCTAGAAATTAGTGGTTCATACTCGGATCGCTATAGTCTCTTTTGACCTTGTTAAATACAGAAAGTGCATGTTCCTAATTGAATATCCCTGTAAGCTCAAGAAGCATGAGGCATATGTGAAGTTCACGTTTAGATTTTAAAAGTTAATAAAATACTTCTATTTTTTACCTTTTCACAGTGCATTTTTTATGTGCATTTTTGAGGTCACATATAAATAGCCAGACAAATGGCTTGTGCAGTGCTGGTGGTGTATCATGATATTTAGATCTGTTCTGATTGCTAAATGATGAACAACAGATTTACATTTCCATAAATGTGCTATGTATGTGATAAATTGCAAAGCTAAACTGTAAATTATTTGTTTCTTGAAGTTTTATTGTCTTGTCTGTTCTCTGCTCTTCGTTTTATCTTCCTCAGTGCTTCCCTTAACTTTCCAAGTCCCTGACTTCTATCGGACATTTAAAAATAAGCATATCTAACATAGAAATGTTGTGTTTTATTTCTCAGATGTGACATTTTCCCCAATTTTCACCTACTCAGCATTCAAGTTAAATAAAAATAAACTCTTCTCCTGAACCTGTTTCCTGTCCATAACTTGTATGATATTTTATACACACCTGTGTGGGAAAATGTCAGGTTATACCTGGGTCAAATGAATGTTGGACATCTCCTTCAGTGTTCTTGGGGAGGCTTTTCCTTCCTGCAGATATCTGAATTTTCAGCTTTCCTGCTTAACAGTGAGGTGCTACAGTGCTTAAACCCCTGGCATGTTGTTTGCTACGGCCGATCCACCTCATCCGTTGACGCATCTGCGCCAGCTGTCACGTTCGGGCGCTCTGCAAGCAGCAGGGCCTTGGTGACACTTTCCCGGGCCAGCACTGCTGTCAGGAGCAAACCCTGATTGCTCCTCTCTGAATACGGTGGAAAAGGTACCCTGGGGCAGCCCAGTGTGTGGGTCTCAAGCTACCATTAAGGCAGCTGTTTATCATTAGTTTAACAGCTAAATGTATGTCTTAATGCCATTTAAAATCTAGTGCTTAGTCTGTCTTTAAAGTCTTAATGAGTTTTTTTTTTAGTCTGAAGCATTGCTGTTGATGCAGCCCTGAATTTTGCTGATTTTTTTTTTTTTTTTAAAGTTTTAGTTTTGTCCCTGAAGTCTAGTTAGGG
>NW_010184804.1:146153-166524 GCF_000695765.1 Mesitornis unicolor | reverse complement strand
GCAGGATTTGGGAAGCCTTTGCATTAACTTCATGTCTTAGAGATAGATTTCAGCAGCGGAGTAACTCCCCAGAAGGCTGAAAGCACAACATGATCCCTCTAATACAATGTCTCCAAATGGCAGAAGAAAGAACAAGCCGGAGCATTTTGATTTTACTCAGATTTACTTGTGGTTGCCTTGAAGCAGCGGTATTTTTCCTCTTTTACAAGGTCTTTAAGCTCAGAGCCTGAAGCTGTTCTGTGCAGCAATTTAGCAAAACTGTTCGGGTCTGAGACTTGATCAGTGAACATGGTGGTGATTTACCAGTGATGAGTGAGGTCTGAGTACGCCTGACACCATTTCCTTCTCTCTTGCAGGCTGGACAAAGTTTGCTCGGCTGACGCGGGCCCTGACGAACAGCCGGAGCGTACTGCAGCAGCTGACGCCCATGAACAAGGCTGAGGTGGTGCACAAACACTCCCGGTTAGCCGAAGTAAGTGGGACAGACACCAGCCTGCTCCCTTCGTAAGGCAGGAAGAGATGGAGTGGGGAAAAAAAAAACCCTCTAATTTCCATTAACAAATAATATTTTTAGAGGAAAGTATTTCCCAACTCTGATTTTTTCATGCTCTCCTCTCCTGAAGCAGCATGATGTGCCAAGCCCACATTTCTGGAACAAGTCATGCTTTTTCAGTCATGAAAAGAACTTCCATAGGTCACTTGTACTTACGTGGCCCTGTTTCTGTGCATGCAATTCTCAGTTTACAGATTGTTGCTTAACTTGGGGTGCACAGCGTGCTCCTCTACATGCTTTCTCACAGTGACGTGGAACCAGACTTGGTGTCCTTGAGGTCTGTGGATGGTCACTTACTCTCCCAGGGAAATGGGATTGTTTGACAAATCTCTTTGGAAGTATCCCTGTCTGGGTCCCTGGGGTTGTACAGGCACACTGACTACATCTATACCTTAATCTTGACTTGCAAAGTCATTCCTGCAGTATTTTGCTCATCATTTTTTTCTTCAGAACTGATGAAATGAACTCTTTGGCAGGTTGCAAACATCTCCTTAACAGTGCAGATGGTGCAACAAGTGAATGCCTTCAGGTTAACTGATGAAACAGAGGTACTGCTTTCATCTTCATGTCCATTGGTAATGAAAAATATATAAGTAAAAAATGTATAGTCAAAATGTATGGGCAACTGAAAATGGCAGCCCTAGCCCTGTGCCAGAGAGCTTGTCCTGGGTTTGATGCTAAGAGCTGGTAGCAGTTTCAATGTTGGTTTGTTGTTTGGTTTTTTTATTCCCTTTCTCGTTTTAGTGGACTTCAATAATAAAAACTCAAATTAAAATCAGAACGGAAACCCACAGTGGTCAGATGTTGACAGTGTGATGTTTTCCCATGAATTATCCCCTACCAATAGCTTGGATGACTGCTGAGCTACTCTCACGTCTTGATTTCTGATTTATGATGTTTCAGCATTTTGTAAATCCTGTTACATTTTTTATTGGTTTAGTCTAGAGAAGTCTGGAGAAGATAAGTTAACAATATTCAAATAAGGCTAAAGCAGTTGCATAGAATGAAGAACGAAATTGTTCATCAGGTCTACTGTAGCTAGAGAAAAGGTAATGGCATTAGGTCACAGCAAGGAAGGTTTAGATGAGACAGTAGGAAAAGCTCTGGTAAGGGAGAAGGTCATACCCAGGATTAGGTTACTTGGCGAGCGTGCAGTCTTCTCTTACAAGTCATTTAGAGCTGCAAAGTGCTGTCAGGAATGCACACTGGGTGGAGGTGTGCCGTCGCTGTACAGGTCCCATTTTCCATCCTTCTGTGTCTGCGTTACCATCATCTCTTGCAGAACATACTGCCCACCTTCACCACGCTTAGCCATTATCAGTCACTTTCATTAGTTGTATGTAAGAATAATTCGGAGCATCTGTGATGAATGCAGCTGACTAACAAGATACTGCATATTCTTTAGTCGTTTAAAATTAAAAATTCATGCAGCATGAAAGAAATAATCATTATAGTTCAGTGGTCTCCACAGCCACTTGCCACCCACTCACCATGTCAAACTCAGCATGATATTATGTTAAGAATAATAATTATGCTTTTACAGTATCATGGGATTTCCTAAGCACTCCACCACCAGAGGCATAGAGAACCATCAAGCATATGTTCATTGCATTCGGCTTGAGCCCTAAGCTTATTATTCCAGCTATAATGAGGCTGTTTCCAGCTCCTGCCCCAATGAACAAGGCAGGGAACCAACAGGCCTGGAGAAACCAAGGAAAGAAGCCCCAGTTGTGATTTATCATGACAGTAAAGTGTTGTCCACAAATGAGTCCAAAGAGATAACTGGACATAACCACCAGATTATGAGACAAAGCCAAAACAGTGTGTTAAATGCAGGGGACAATTTTAGCATTGAAAGAAGTTTTATGGATTTATTTTATGGATTTATGTATTAGACAGACGCTGCTGTGAGGAAAAAAAAAAAAAAAGACTGTATTGAGCATTGCTTTTATTCCAGGGAAAGACCCATGGATCCACCAGTGAGTTCAGTGTGTCACAGTGGCCAGCTGAACCTTGCCTGTTGGGTAGTTAAGGAGTGCTGTTAATGAGTCTTGCCCTGGTCACTGGGGAAGGGACGCCTGGAGGTGAATATTTTTATGGATCTCACCAGGAATTTGGCATCTGTAAGGGTCTGTGTCAGGCACCAGTGGGACTGCACCGCTCGGTGTGCATTGCTGGAGCTCAACACGTGGCTTTGTGTTACACCAAAGCTGGTGTGATATGAGGCTGTTGACACAGAGGGCAGCCATGGTCTCCTGGAGGTCTCTGCTGCACTTTCAGTGTGTGCTGGGTCTAGTGTTCTTTGGCCACAGGATGAATTTGTGCAACTCAGCTGATTCTGGAGAAAACAAATAGCTAACTAATGTAACAGTAAGGTAGTTTTTCATCATATCCGCTTCAGTGACTTTCCTTACTGGTCGTGATTACTAAATCTGACCTGAAGAAGGGTGGGAACAGGTAGGCACAAGCAGGTTTGCTTGTGATAGGGCTACAGCCAGATCAGACACATTGAGAAACGACGACACAGAGTGAGAGAGGCTGCTGCTGTTGTCCCTTGGTGATTTCTGAAGAACAGATTTTCTGTAGAGCCAATCTTTTACTGTCTGGTCTCAGTAACAGTTTAATCATCTGAAAAATAAGTCTGCAAAGAACTAATGGAGAATCCAAATCTGTAATGCTTGAGTTCATATTCTCAGTTGTTGTGCTGTTTATTCAGAGCCATTTACACCTTTTCACTGAGGAAGCATCCTGTGTTTGGTTGTTTTTAGTCGTATGGGACTCCTATTTGCAGTCTGACTGTCCCTGCAAATATGGTGCATCAACCCCAATGCGGGACAAGTGTAGGGCTGAAATGAGTTCTGAAGTTGCTGGAATTATCTATTTTATCCCATACAAACTTGAGATCCCCAAATATAAAACGTGTTACTAGTTCCAAAATATATATGAATCTTTCAGTTGTCAGCACATTATATTACCACGTTGTGTGTTCCTTTGAGCTTTTGTTTCTTGTGTTGGACTGAGATAAGAGGTAATTAGATTAGCTGGGAGGAATCTCTTTAAGTGAATTTGGCTTGGTTCCTTTGCGATGTTTCCAGTTCCACATTTTACAAAAGTGCCCGTGTGGGAGATTATAGTCATATGCAAAAAAGGAGCGAAAAGTAATTAGTTGAAATAAAAGAGAACCCACCAGTGATACTGAGCTTGTAAGAGCAACAACTTTTTGAAGAAAATGAAAAGGAAGCATGATATTGCCAGGGTGTTAGGGAAGCAGTTGTGCACGCAATGCTTTAGAACGAGGTCAGCCAGCAGGGCTGAAGTCTGGTTTACCTTTGATAGGGAATTGTTCTGGCTTAACAGTGGTTTAAAAAAGAGGTCAGGCACAAAGGATTAGTCTTGTAACACTTCCAAATATGAATGAATACTCATGTTTGTAACTATGGAACATAAGCTGGTGGGGCAGTACCCAAAACCTGTTTATGGAGCCTCTCTGCCCTTGCTATTGACATAGTTTCTTCTCAGTCCATTTGGAAAGACCTCCTTTTTGCAAAAATATCCCTAGATGCTATGCTGTTCCTGTTCATCGAGTGACAGCAGCCTCCGCACATTCTTAATAAATCAGATAATTTAGAAACAGCGAGTTGATTTGCAGTGTTCAATGAAAACAGTCCTGCCTTTGTGCTGCTCCTTACAGAAACCCGTAAGACCCCGTATTGGATCGTGTTAATTAAGAACAGTGACATTTGCTTTTCTGTCTGTTACAGGTTCTCCAGCTGGGATCTGATATCCTTCCTCAGTACAAGCAAGAAGCTCCAAAGACTCCACCACACATTATACTACACTATTGTGCTTTTAAGACCACTTGGGACTGGGTCATCTTAATTCTAACCTTCTATACAGCAATTATGGTTCCATACAATGTCTCCTTCAAGACAAAACAGAACAACATTGCCTGGCTCGTGCTGGACAGTGTCGTGGATGTTATTTTCCTGGTTGACATTGTTTTGAACTTTCACACAACCTTTGTTGGCCCTGGTGGAGAGGTTATATCTGATCCCAAGCTCATAAGGATGAACTACCTGAAAACGTGGTTTGTGATTGATCTCCTGTCCTGTTTACCATATGACATCATCAATGCCTTTGAGAATGTGGATGAGGTAAGTGATTGTAGTCCACCTCAAAAGGATTGTTTTAATTAGGAATTAAGGAGCGTGCTCCCAGGCATCTGGCAGCAATAAGAGGCAAGTGAAGCTCTATGCGAATATGCAGGGTTGGCCTTAAGCTGCTGGGCTTGACCTATGTGGCATTCCCGTGTTGGAGAAGAGGTGTCTTGTGATTTCAGTACCACATGTGGATGTGTACGTTAATGGATGTGGGTTTTAGAATCACTCGCTTGCCATCCAAAAGCACTGTTGCATGTCTGTATCCAAATGGGCTGAACCAGTTGGGGTGTCCCCCTGCTACAGCCTCCCTTTTAAGGGATTGCTTTTAAGCAGCCCTAATCCATTGCAGGGCAGAGTAATATGACTTGACGTAAATAATCAAAACTCGTTATCTGCTCTGGCTGAACCTGGTGGCAAATGTGCCACTGGCTTATACAAAAGTAGAGAATGCCTCTGAATAAGGGCAGGACTGCCCTAGGATTACTTTTTGAACCATGCTGTATTTTATTTTTTTTTACATCTTTTTAAATGTCTGTTAGAGAGGGAGATTTATCTCCATTTTTTTTTAAACAGTTCTTGAGCTACTGCTGCAATTCTAGAAACTGAGGAGAGAAAACATAAATATCTTAAATGGACACTGAATTAGAGCTTTTAAACTGCTAAATGTGTTAACATTTATGAAATTGAGCTTGCAGTCTAAGATAATAGAGAAAACAAGCAATAACTAAGACGAATAATGCATGCACAAGTCAGTGTAGAGAAAATTCATTATTAAAATGCAACTGTAATAGCATTAGGGCTTGTTTTAATTTTTCTCTAGAGCCTTTTATCTTTGGAGCCATAAACAGATGAAAAAGCCTCTGTTCATTTTTTATCATTTTAACAATTTTTTCTTAGAACACTGTTGAATGTTTCTTTTGTTTAATTTTTTCTTTGTTTTATAAAATCTCAAACTCTGCAGTTCTTTATCCTCACTATATAAAAACCTACATTCTTATTTTTTAATGCAGACTTTGGTGCAGACTTTGTAGAGCTCCTTTAAAATTCCATCCCTGTCTCTGTGCTGAGTGCCATCTTTTGACATTGTTCCATTTTATTTATAGCAAATATGACAGAAGTGATACTTGCAGCTTAAATTCAAGATCATATGAGGGCTGCCCGTCTGGAAGCAGGTTGTGCAGTCAGGCTGTTTATGGAGGTGGTATTATCAAGGTTGTAAATATAATACAGCTTTTTAAGATAATCAGTTTCAGAGTAAGAGGAACCTGATTTTTATAAAAATGCAGTGTTATCTCCAGATTTTTGTGCTCTAATATGTAAAACAAACAGAAAAGGTCGTGCCCAATAAGTACAGGTTTAAAGGATGAGCTTAACCTCTTTCTCTAACATATAGATGGGAAATAAACCATCTGTGATATTTATGATGGTGGAGAATGATTGACACAGTGCATTACAATTGAGACACACTTAATTTGACAAATTTTAACTAAAATGTAATAGCAATAGCAAAGTATGATGAGCTCCAGTGATCCTAGGGCTGCTGTCGTTTACCTTCAAACAAATGAAATATCAACTCCTTTTTAATATGAAATGGAATGGTGTGTGAGGGCTCTGAGTCTCCAGCAGACTTTGGGGTATAACTGCTTATGTACTTGATTTCAAGCCCCCCCAACTCCAGTGATCCCTAGTGCCTGAAAAGAATTGAAGTGATTTTGGAGACAGGTATGTCAACAGTCAGTCTTTCCTCCTTGGGTCTACGTTTTCCCTTTTCTCTCTTTCCCGGGGAGACTTTTTTTTGGGTGGTTTGTCTTCATTTGTGACAGTCTTTTGAGCTGGTAGGTGTGTTCCAGGTGGTTGTAGATATTAATGCTCTTTATCTTCATTTGGCTTTTAACATTTATTTTAACTGGTACTTATTTTCTGGGATGTAACTTTTTGGCCCACTAGCAGCAGTGTGCTCAAACACTATTCATAAGTGAATCAATAAGTGTGATTTGGAAGAAATATTCTGATTGAGCATTTCCTCCTTAAGGCAAGTGGGAGAGAGAATTCTCTTACCTCTCGATTCTGGTAGGTTTTAGCTCTTTATCTTGGCCCTGGGTGTTGGATAAGGGCATCTGTTGTTATCATTGAAGTTGGTGATTGCGGCATTTCAGAAAAAGTTAACGGAAAATCAGAGCTTAGTGGTAAATACCTTAGGGGCAGGTCCTGGTGCTCTTTGAGTTCTTGGTATGGCGGTGAAGGAGGGACCCAAATCAGAGTAAATAGTCCTAAAAGCCAGCCAGGTGAAAGATGACTTTCCAAATTGCCTTTGTGCGTCCCACCTCCATTCCTCCTTTTTCCTCATACAGCATCAAGTGCACTTTTGTTGGTTGTGAAGGGACCGGCTGAGCAGGGGGGGGACACTGCTGCGTCCAGTATAATTTCCTCCCTACGGGCAGGTCCCTCATGCATAAAGAAGGATACGGCAAGGAAGTTTAGGTTTGTGTCTTTGCATTGTGTATGCATGCTACATATGTGATATAGGTGCTCAACAGTGGTCATGCAGAGGCTGCTGAGTCATTGTGTAAGATGCCTTATGCAATTGAGTACCATTTTATAATGTCAGAAGTAAGGAGATAGATCTGAAAGATTAAAAAAAGGAGTTTGACAAAAGGAAATCTGAGTTTTCTCACTGAGGGCTGGAGTTCTTCAAATGTAGTCGGTCTTGGCCAGAGTAGGAGCAGTGTCATTTCCATCACGGACATCATCAGGCCAGGGCTGGAGTCTCGTGAAAATCCCACCTGAGTCAAAGATAACTGCAAATTGAAGTTATTTTGTTGTTGAGTGGATGTAGAGCTTCAGCAGAGGGGTATGATGAAAAGGATTATGACAGCCAAATTGAGAATTGAGGGGAGATTAAGATGATTTGAGGCAGAATTAGAGGTGTGGGTTTCCATGCCTGGAGTTACAGAGCCAGGCTATTACAGTGTGCTCAGGGGTATTTGGGTGTCTGACAAAGAGGGGGGAAGGTAAGATAATGAGAGAGAGAGATACCTTGCACAACATAGAGTGATCTAAATTGATGTGGTGGATGAGGAATTAAGTGGCTAAGTGGTATTGAAGGGGTAGGAAAACAAGGTAAAATAGGCTGGAGAAAAATGAGCTAAGAGAGAGGAAAGTGGAATCCATAGTGGGATACATACTTTATTTAAGAAAATTGGTAGGGTGATGGTCCTAGAAATCAGAAAAATGCATGACGTCTTGTCTAATTGGGAAACATTACTTGCACTGAAATACATTCTGGCTAAACCAAAGCCATACAGAAAACCTTTCATACGTATATACACGCGTGAGAAGGGACACTATCAAACACACAGAGGTATCCAGCCAGTTTTCAATGTATGAATCAGAATGGAGAGTGTGTGCTCAGAGTCTTTGAAACTAGGCTGATTTTTTTTTTATTTTTAAGTAAAAGAATTCTCTGAAACTTCGGATTTAGTCCAAAAGTGCCTGTCCTTCTGTCTCCTGTTTTAAATTGTAAAAAAAACAAATTAAAAAAGTTTGAAGTAAGGGGGGGAGTATGGTGTCTGGATCCGAAGATTTTGGTCACATGAAGTTCCTGTTGTTATTGGACTGTGACGTACGTAGCAACTGGAAGTTTGACTTTTTTCCCTTGGAGTTATGTATCACTTGAGGGGATTCTAATTTTTTTTGCTGAGTACTTAGCTGTATTTAACAATTCTTCCCACTGGTGTATGCACGTTCACTTTTATTTCTAAAATCATGACTCTCTGCTTTTGAAGCTAGAGAATGATGTTACCTGGAGGTTTAGCCTTTATGTGTGTTCTGCCTACACGAGAGAGAGAAATAACCGCCCTCTGTAGTCTAAGCTACCAAAAAGTTGTTCATAGCATGGGTAGCCATTGATGCCATACCAGTCACGATTATTAGAGTTGCACTGTGCTGAAATCATCAGCAGATGGGTTTACAGTGGTCCTGAGGACACTGATCCCATTGCTTGTTCAGATGTGGTCAAACCATGCTACACCTCCCTTTTGGGACCAAATGCATGGATTTACATCCCAGGGAAACCAGGATATTATACAGGAGCTTGGCTCTTGCCCCCGCATGGAGCCATGCAATTGGGAGAGTACGTGGAACTGGAAGGACCTCGGCTATCCACTGAGATACAGGCATGCTGAGGGCTGCATTTGAGCACATATACAATATATACAATAAATATTCCCAAGACTAGATGGATGGACAAACTTTTGGCCAAATAGAAAATGCTTCCACAAATTAAGTGGGTGGTTTTTTGGTTTGTTTGTTTGTTTGGTTTTTTTTTTCAGGTGTTAGGATGGTACATACAGAGAGCCAAATATATGATTTTCAAATGAGTTGTATAAAGGATCATCCTTTCTGCAAAAACTAGTTTCCATGAGCCAATGACTGGAAGTGAAAGTAGACAAATTTGAATGACCTAAAACTCTGAAGTTTTATGTCTATTTTTTAATACTATAAGACTACATGACCCAATGGCCTTTCAAATTTAGTGATCTGTGCAGGGCATATTAAGGCATGGGATCCTTGTAATTGTAATTTTCTTTTAATTACTATTGATCTATTTCAGCATTGGCAGAAACTTCTTTGCATCACTGCAATTAATAGCAACTAAAATAGCAATGCCTGTAAATGGAAAGCAAATAAAATCTGATACAACTAGTTTCACCATATTCACCTCTGCAGTGCTTTACTGCAAACATTCCCTTTTCGGGACATATTTGAAGAAGGGTTTACAGGCTCGTGTCCGAGTGGCATATGCAAGGTGCAGATAAATTGGTGTATTTCAAGAACGTGGCTTTGGCTCTGAAATAAAGTCTATGGCTAGTGACCTTTCTTAAATCTAGGTGGCTGAAATGGAGAAAATAATTCCCAGAACTAAATCCCTGCTGCAGCCAAGTGTTAAACTATGATGAAAACTCCTAGCAACATAATGACAGACACACTGAGCCAGGGACCTGGCATTTTCCCCTTTGTTATGCAGTCGGAAGGCAATTAAATATGAAGCGTACTGTCATCCTGCTGTAGTGTGCAGAAAACCGCAATATAATAATATAATGGCTTGGTTACAGTGTCGAAATATAAATGTATCCACCTCAAGCATGTATTGTATAGGTGGTCAACCATTTTCACCCCTGTCGCTTATTTACCCCTGTCACCCCTGTTGCATGGTTGCAGAATTGCACCATGTCTCTTTAGCTTTTATTCAAGCTAAGCTTTTACTCAACTTCTGCTGCTGTTTAATTACCAGATATTTTTTTAATTACCAGATGTTTTTAATGCTGTAGCTTGCTGAACTTTAATTATATGTCTCAGTGGTCTTCTCCCCCCAGCTTATTTTTTTCAGTGTGTTGTATATGTTACTGAGAAGCAGGTGTTGGGTGCAAGCCACTTAAAGTCTTTAGCCAGAGCCATATTAAGTGGTGCAGAGCCCAACTGGGGCAAATTGTGTGTGGAGTACTTTCAAGGAAAGCTTCAAGCCCTGTGTGGTCCTTTTGCTCGCAAAGGAGGGGAAGGCTTACAAAGGAGACGAGGCAAATGAAACAATCCGGTCAGATCCTCACTGAAATAATGCTGATGGGAGCAGGACAGACCGGCGTTACTGAGATTGCTGTGCACAGCCGTCAATGGGAGGAAAAGAGTCGCAGGCTTAGGGATGAGCTCTGCACAAAATGGAGCCCAGGTACAGCCTTGGAGCTGTACTACCTGAGCAGCTATTACCAGAATTGGAAAATTTTACTAGTGTAAATTTACAATTTTACAGCCTTTGTGAGTCTTTATTTTGTTCGAGACTGGGTTGGTGTTATGTCTGGTGTTATGTCATTGGCATCAGGGATGTGTGTAGCTCCAGAAGTACTTGCAGAAACATTGCAGCTCGGGTTACTCTTTCCAGATATTTCTTCCCTTTTTATTCCTATATTGGCACAGGAAATTTGTAGTTTGTTGCTGGCGTTAAACTAATAGCTGCATTCAGTATCCTCCTCAGAAGCTGTCCCAACCGATGTGATGTGCTTTCCTCTCCCGCCCATATAATCCTCCTTCCACCTTCCTGAAGTAGGTGAAAATTATCAGATTTTATGTTATCATCCTCTTTTTTCCCTGGTTGGGCACACTGATGCACTAACAAATAAATAGTGCAAGATGGCACATCCCCCTTAATTGGAATCTAGAAGAAATATTTTGGAATTGCCCTTTTCTTTTTACAACCTCGGTTATTCACTGTTTGAAATGTATTGCAATGTATAGTTGTGCCATAAACAATTCACTAGAAGTTTATTTATAATGTTATAGCTTATTGACATTAGTGTTGGGGGGGAGGTAAAAATGAAAAGCTATCCCATCCTCCTGAAAAAAAAGATAAATATCTAGCAATAAATTTAGAGGTGCTTTCAGAGACCACATGAGAAAACCTACTTGCTTTTATTTTGCTGTAAGGACTCAATTTTGTGCTTACAGCAGTCACTACTTTCATTGCTACCAGTGGTGCAGGGCCAAGTATTAAATGGGCTCTACTTGTATCTGGACCCAGGATCTAGATAGCTTGTGCAGAAGCAAAGCCCTTTACTCCCCTGTGGACCTACATAATTGAATGCAACCCTAAATTCAGTTCTTAAAGTGGTGACAAATCAGAAAAGTTGCTTTCTTATTTTTCTCATTCCAGCATTCGGATTTGTAAGAATGCAACTTTATTATGTTAATTGTTTACCTAAAAAGAAGGCGTTTTGAGACAAGTTGGAAGATTTATTTTAACAGTAACTCCAGTAAAGAAGCATTAAGGAGCTAATGAGGGATTTTAGAGCTAAGCTCTATTTAAGTAGCTAAGCTCAAAATTTTCTTTTGGGAATGATTTGCTAGTTAAATTTCAAACAGCCTATATGTCCTCCTGCGCTGCACAGAATGGGACCTTCTGGATGTGTGCCTGTGGGGCACCTGCTCGTGTTGGCAAGACTCGCCGTTTCCGTTGTTCCCAAAATCTGTAAGCACTTTGGTTTTTTGCTCTGGGTTTTTTTTTACATTGTCTACATCATGTAACAACTGCTCAGTGAACACTGCCCAAGGTTTACAAAAACGGTGCCTTTTCACTGCTTCAATACCAAATGCTGAGATATACCTTGACTTTACAGAATCAGCTAAGTGATTTGTTTGGGTGATTTTTTTTGTGTATAGTTACTTCTGGTGAGAGAAAGGTGATGAAAATTTTGCCTATTCTTCTTTAAATAAAATACTTTCTAATGTAATAGTAATAGTAATAGTAAAAGTAATAGTAATAATAATAATAATAATAATAATAATATTTTGACTGTATTTCAAAATGTACTAGGCATGGGATTCATGTGATGAATCACAGGGCCAGGCATAGTACACAAGGAGATACAGGCACATTCAGGATATGGCTCCTCATGTCCTAAGATGCATCCTGCCCTAAAATGCCCATTTCTCACCATTGACTGTAATTACACTCGTGTGACTAGCTCAGATGCAGACCTATCCACGGTATCTTTTGGCTGAGATGAGATGCAGATCTGTCTTAATTTGTGGTCTGCACGTTTGTCCCTGTGCCAGCCTTCTTGGTTAAGTATTTCTTTTCCTTCCCTCATGTTTATCTCCCTGGTGTGCTTAGAAAGAGCAGTCATTCTCCCCTCCCCCTGCATAAATATGCCTGTTTTCCTTTCCTTAATCTAAACAAATGGATCTTGTTTAGAAACCTAATTTATGAAATTTTTGGAAAATTTTCTTGGCCATTTCAGCTGCCTCTCTCTGCCCAGAGTTAAGTTTGAATACATCTCTTTAGGGCAGAGCTGTACATATTACTCCAGGCCGAGGATTTGTAACTGGGGTTTGGATTTTCCTCTTGGCAGTGGAAACACTCAACTGATCTGCTCTGGATCTGGATTAACCCATCCTGTGCGTGCAACCTCTGAGTCACTGTCAGGTTAACCCATACACCCAAATATTTCTTTTTCTCAGTAATCTTCAGCTAGAGATCTTTGTGGCTGTAGAAATTCTTGTTAATTTGCCCTGTAATGGATGCCTTAGGACTCTGCTTTGTTAAACATAATCACATTTTGCTGTATTCCCACCCGGTTATGCTTTGCGCTGACAGTGTGTTACAAAGGTGTGCCATCCGCAGATTTTGTGACCATATATTTCTGCTTACTTGACTAAGAAACCAACAAAATCACCAAGAGTCACTAGTTGTAGCCCTTGTGAGACTTCCTTTTGATGGTTTCCATGTTGCCATCCTTTTCACAAGTTCCTTGATTACCTTACAGTCCCAGTTTTGGTCTCTGTTTTCTCTGTGTTTCCTAATAACTTCACCCTTTGCATTACTGAAATACTGCATTTCTTTTATTTAGAAAATAGGGTTTGTTATCAGAGAAAGCTATCAGGAAAACGTGGCGAGATCCCCGCTAACCTAAGCTTAGCAAACCTATTGCTGCACTGATTGCATTTTGATTTATCTCAATGTTTCTAATTACTCTTAACATTTGTTAAGGTAATGTATCTGTTTATTTCCTTCTTGATGAATTAGCTTTTCTGGAAAACATCAACATCACCTGTGAAAACTAAAGCTAAGAATTAACTTACTTATTTAGCCAAAGCCTGGATTATTTTTACTTCATTGCAGCTTGATGAATTTTGTTGTTCTTATTTTCATTTACGAATGTGAAGAATTTGGGTATTTTTTTAAACTGTTCTTTACAAGGAAAAGTTCAACCTGACATTTGGCAGTTCTCACTTTATCCCTGTTCTTTCTACCCTGTAAGGTGTAGTGTTCTGTTGATACATTTTTTATTTCTTGTATATTGTTAGTTCTTTGTTTCTGTTTTCTTCCTTTGGGTGATTATTTACACATTTATAACTGATGCTTAGCTTTACAAGTTTTTCCTCTTCTTTGAGATACAGCCTCTGGATATTTTGTACCTTTTGATGTAAGGACCTTCCAGGTGCCCTCTGCTGCCGGGTGTCTGACTCTTCTATCTCTCGCAGTCCAATTCTCTTCACCTATTATTGTCTGTAGTTCATATACTGTCATTTATAGTATACCAGCTCTTGCCCTTTTGAGATCAAGGACCTCAGCCCAGTTTACTTTCTGATTGTTCAATTTTTAATGAACTGATTCAATTCCTTCTTCAAGCCAATGGGGACTTCTGCAAAATCCTATCAGAACCAAATGTAGTGTAGCGTCACTTTCTGTGGAGTAATTGGCTATTCAGTGAAGAAATAAGGATGCTATTGCATCTGTAGAAAATCTCAGCCTACTGTTATTAATAGCATTTATTCTCCAAGCTCATATCAAGAAAGATAAGTCTCACATTGTGAGGCAGTGCTCCATAATATCTATCTCAGTAATAACATAATACAGGTTTGGATGCTGCCCAGATCTGGGCTATCCAGATTTCTAAGGATGGCTTTATTTTTAAGCTGTGTAAGTGATGGGCTTCAGTTTCTTTGTATTCAGTGGGATGTAAGAGAGATGTCTGCATGAGGTGATTCATCCCATCCCTGGCTGTCTGAGATGGACTGGGTGGATCACTCTTCCATCATGCCTCTCTCTTCACTCACCAGGAAGGAAAGCTGAACAATTCACATAGACCAGATGGTTGTCCATAAGGTTGCAGCATTATGCGAGATGGATTCCTGCCCCGGGAGGGTGGTTAGTGCTGCGTCATGGTGTGCCTGTGGCTTGTGCAGGTGTGCTCCAGCTCGACTTACATGAAACCAGTTTGCTCTTGCACGGAGGTTAGGAGCTCAGCCTGAGCTGCAGGCTCCTCAGAGGATTCGATCACTTCAGTGGCAAGTTTTGCTGAGTGCAGGTTGCTGTAAGTGCTTGCGTCTAGCAACTCTAAGCATATTGGCTTGAATTTAGCTTAAGAAGGTCTGTATATTCTGCAGTCACACCTTTGACTGCAGTGGCAACATGCCCTACAGCATTTCATAGAAAGGTTCCCAGCTCTTGTTCTTAGCCACTCCATAAATTCTTCAAAACCACAATGTGCTGAACATCAAACATAGTGAAAAACTTCTTCTTTTTTTTTTTTCCTCTTACCTTTTCTGAGGTTTTCTGTTGAAAGATTCAGTACTGATCCTCGTTTTCAGAGCCAGGAGTATTTCAGTTTTAGAACACATTTTAATTGCGTGTTTCATTTTTTTGTTGCTGTTGCATATGTGCCCACAGCTAACAACAAATAAATAAAAAATCATGGAGTGAAATCTAATTGAAAAAGTGCCTAGAGTTAAAAACACATTGTTCCCTAATAGAAAAAAAAATATGCACGAATTTACCATTTCAGCACACTGAGATTTAATTCTGCGGTTTAAGCAGATTTTAATAGTATATTCAGATGATAGAAACTTAATGGCTGGTTTTGTTTTTATTTTACTTTTTCAAACATTTATGAAATAACTTCCTACTGCAGAAGAGGCTGATTAGATCAGCAAGTAACCACCTGATTAAATCTTTTATGTCTTTTACGCAGATGCAGCTCTGCGATTCCATTGCTCCTTTAGAGTAGAGCAGACTACACTCTCCTGGTTTGGGAGGACATCTCTGGCACTCATACAAACCTGAAAGACTTCCTGCACTTGTTAACCTTTGTTTTCCTTTGGTGACAATGTTCCCTTTATCCTCTTGCGTGTTTGGCTCTCGACCTCTGTATAACACGACTTTGACAGCTTCATCATTCCTGTTGCCTGGCTCATCAGAGATTCATTAAACATAAGAGAACTTAGCTCCCTGTACTTGCTCAAGGTGCAGAGGTCTGTTCCCTCGGCGTGAATTGAAATTGCAGGAAAGATCTTTCTCAGCCTTTTGGTCAGAAAAGTTTAGCCATGCAGACAGACAGCTTAGATACTTCTTCCATGCGGGAAGACTGAAGTTTGACAGTGTGATAACATCTAGGATCTGAAATGGCAAGATTCAGGTAATTTTAATAGGAAGGAGTGGTCCCTCTGCATTTCAGATTGAGTGCTGTCATCACTTGTGCCTCCACTATCAGTCTGAATTTCCTTTCTTAGTATATCAAGAAAATTTGAGAACACAGACTTTGCAAGGTGCTTATGTCCATCAACTTGTTTAATCATGAGTGGCTAATTTAATTCCAAAGTTGAGCCTTCGTTCCTCAGAAATGTCTTTCTGGATAAATTTGACAGTGTCTACACCCTTTGTGGTGGCTTCAGCTGTCTGCTAGATAGAAAAGATGGTAGATAAAGGTCTGGCCCAGAGCTACTGCTTGTGTCCTCTCCTAATCCAATGGCAGGGTAAGCCTCCTGTGACTCACACTTACAACGCTTAGGTCGATGATGTGTATCAGATAGGAATTTGGTTCCAAAATCAACACACAAAATGCAATTCTGGAGCAGGTGGCTTTTCAAATGAAAGATTTCTACAGCTGAGATGACTGAAGATGAGCAAGCTGAATGTCCTCATCTGATTAAGAGATAATCAGATATGCTAGTCAAAACCTCAAAGGGTAGGGTTGGATGGTTCATAACATAACAAGATATCCTCAGTCAGGAAACACAGACCAGCAGAGATTACAGAAAATTGGCCCAATTGACTAAATATGGTGATAGAGTGACAAATGCTCCTCCCAGAATCAAAAATGTGTGTTACTTACACAATGCTAGTGCCAAACGGAATTACATGCTCCATTCAGGGTTTCCAGCCACCTCCCTGTACCTTGCGTGCTGAGGTTACTTCAGTTAGAGCAGATGCTCATCTTTTAGTACAAGAGTTTCCAAAATATTAATTATGGAGCATAAATGCAGTTAAAAGAAAAATGAAATTAAAGACAGACAGCAATTAGCTGCGTTTAGAACACTGGTTTTCTTAGTATCTCAAATTTAATTCAGGGCACTTAGTCTTTCTGATTTCCACCGAAGAGATCATTCCTGAACCTTGTGCAGAAGTTTCTGCAATTAACAATTGTGCAATTATCATCAGGCATTTTTTTTAATGTATAAAGATACCAGCTTGAGCCAACCCAGTACTTAAACAGTGTGGTGCATCACATGTTCATTTAGTATGTGCTTAATTGCTCTTTCCTAGGTAGTGTTTTATGGAATAGGCTTTTAAAGATTCCCATATTGTCTATATATTTTGCAAGAATAGACATGAAATGTGAATGCTTAATAACTACATCTCGTTTTTTTGGCCTTGAATTAGTGGGTCAGACTGAACTGGCTTTAAGATATACAGTGAAACTTGCTTCAATTAATTAATCTTTGGAAAGAATAAATTTCATTGTCAGCTAAAATGAAACATTTATCTTTGTTTTATACATAAGAGATGTGATTATTATCTGTGCTTAGGAAAAAAAATCACAGCACAAGCTTTCTCCCAGACTCTGAAATAAATGAAATAAATTTGATATAAATAAAATAATTTTAGATTAGTTTTACAACTGCTTATCTGCTCTCATAAGAGAAGATGTAATGTGGATGCAGGATTAAATGTCAGGCTATAAAGTCTCCTGATCAAGGGCTGACTTTTGGCTTGGGTTTGTGCGGTACAAAGTGCAGTGTGAGCCTTGCCACTGGGATGAGCATAAACTACTGGGTGCAAAAAGGGGACTCACAAGTTTAGATTCCAGGTCTCCAACTCCTTCCCTAGCCTAAATCTTGGTAATGAACAGAGTCTCTTTAAGTAACATGGAAATGACGTGTAGCTTCTTGACCAACACAACAGGACCTGATCCTACAACAACACACCCTGCTGTTTTCTCCCTCTGATTTCAGAGCAAGCTGTAAACTTTCAGAATCAGGGATAATTCACTGAAACACTCTGCTGATTAATTTCCTGAAATACACCATTAAATTTCTTTATAATTTTCTTATTTAATGTAGATATTTTTTCTGTGGGGTGTGACAGTCATTCAGTAGTCCACTAGCCCCAGTCCATTCTGTAGTGAACATTGTAAGGGACTTCTGAGGTTATTTGGCAGGTTGGCTGTTCAGAGTACCTCACAGACATATATCCCAAAGCAAATAAGTAGATATACATTTATATGGAAATAAGAATTATAAACTAGATCTGTACCTTCTGTAAATGCAAAATACAGAAATCAAAATGGGAAAATTCCACTTCCCTCTATAGTATTAGTCATCAGGAGAGCTTGAATGCAAATACAGAACTTCAATTTATTAAGGATTTGGGGATCTGAAACAAATTCCAACAGGATTTGAAAAGCATACAAGAACTTTGTCGAACAGATTACATCTAGAAATACCATGTGCATGTTACCCTTCAAACGTTAGTTGTGAAAAGAAACAGAGGTGCAAAAGAGATTAATGTTTTTCTGGTATGGAAAACTCCAGAAACTCCAGTCTTTTACTGTTTGATAATATAATTAGCCAGTGTTTTGACTAGACTGATTTGATAATGATGCATAGAAAAGGGCAATTTAATCTTGGCACACTAACGAGGAATGTTTGCCTCATTGCTTTCTATGTCTTAATTTCTACTTTAAATTAAATGTCTTCAGCTTCTGAATGTTTTATATTAGAAACTTTCCTTTACAAACCTTCTATTTTGAGCCACTAATTAATTTAATGCATAAGTTAGGTATATCATGGGATTGCAGTAGATCAGGAACATATTTTACTTCTCTTTATGCATTTATAAGCTATTAAAATACATTGCAAACCATTTGTGCATTGAGGAGGACATACACATTTCTTGTTCCCTGTCAGATGTTTCTATTAACTTTTTGATGGTCCTTGTGCTTCTATTCCCTAAGTATTTGTACTTCCATTTATTTGTAATTCATTTGTCTTGTGTGAAAAAAACCAAAACCACTGCACAAATACTTGCTTTAGGAAAATATCTGCAATGTTTTTTGATTGGAAAGGAAATTAACCCTATATGCAAAAGCATGTGGTTTTCTTACCAGTGCCTTGTGGTCTGCATGACCCTCACTCACAAAGCTAATGTGCCTGCAGCTGTCAGTTCCACGTTCAGTCAGTGAGACATCTTATAAATTACAAAATACCCAGAATTAGCTGCGGTGAAGGACAATATGAGATGGAGACTGTTGGACTAGGGGAAGTTACCCAGCTGCTCTCTGGTGGGTACGAGGAACAGTAGGCCAATTTCTCTGTAGTTACCCATTACAATTAATTTCTGATGTTTCTCTTGAGCGTCTGTTAATGGGTTGTTGAAGCTGACAGACCCTTGCTTTGGTGAGAATAGCAATCCTCTGCTTGGATTTAATGGATACTGTTGTTGTCTGAGAAGCTTCAAGAAGACTCCACTTGGACGGTGTAGCTCCATCTGTGACTGCTCTTCCACCACGTTTGACCCCCTAGAGGTCAAAGCAGAGCATCCCACTCACTTCAAACTGGCAAAGTATCAAATCCCTTCTTTTTGTAATACGTGTACCATTTCTCACGGAACTCATCTGTTACATGGAAAGACTGAGCTTGAACAAAGTAATTTATCCACCTAATGAGTGCCAAACTTGATTTATCCTGATGAGGACAAAAGTACTAGAGGAGGCAAGGGAATTTGATCTTGTGTTCTGTCATCTGAGTCATGAAAAAAAGTGTACAGAATGATTGAAAGGAGATGCAGGAATTGCTATGTTAACCAGCATGATATTTTAGATGAAATAATGATTCTTATTCTTTTCTAGGGGATCAGTAGCCTCTTCAGTTCCTTAAAAGTGGTGCGTCTTCTACGGCTCGGTCGAGTTGCCAGGAAGTTGGACCATTATCTGGAATATGGTGCTGCTGTACTGGTACTGTTGGTGTGTGTGTTTGGACTGGTGGCCCACTGGCTAGCCTGCATATGGTACAGCATCGGGGACTACGAAGTTATAGATGAAGTCACTAATACAATCAAAACAGATAGCTGGCTCTACCAGTTGGCACTGAGTATCGGGACACCATATCGATACAACACCACTGGCTCAGGGCAGTGGGAAGGAGGACCCAGTAAAGACTCCTTGTACATATCCTCTCTCTACTTTACCATGACAAGCCTTACAACGATAGGATTTGGAAACATAGCACCAACCACTGATGGAGAGAAGATTTTTTCCGTGGCCATGATGATGGTTGGCTGTAAGTAGAATTTGATTTTACGGTGTTTGTATAGCTGCTGCGATGGTTGCATAGCACACTTGCTGTAAGTTTTCTTGACATCCTAAAAGGTCTGAAGCATCTGTAAATAATCATGAAATGAACTTGGAATTACTGAAAACAGGAATTGAAATTGTGTAGTTGCTGTAGCTTTTACGCTGTTTGCGAGACTGAGTGTAGTATGTACATAAGTGCGCCTGATGACAATTTTACACTGAGGTCAGGGCATCTTCTTTGCCTTTTAAAGATGGCTTTGATCATGTTTGAAAGGACTTGGCTGGATTTTGGTTAAAAGTTACAATGGATATTCAAATTCGGGTAGCCTGACTGGGCTTTGCTTGTAGACTTGCACAGGCCTGGAAATGTTTGGAGTGGCTTTAGCCAATTCTTGAAACATTTAGTGATTCCATAAGGTCATTGTGCATTTTATGGCACTGGTTTGAGTTGTAACAAGTCCAGATTTTATCTCCTGAATGTAATGACCTTTGTCACCAGCAAAGCTAGAAGTGAAGGAAATTGTAAGACTCTTTCC